>NC_055970.1:16109039-16181539 GCF_018492685.1 Alosa sapidissima | reverse complement strand
TCGTGTTCTTATCATTGTGTTCTTCCTTCTCTCCAGGAGATGTTCTGGAGAGCTATTATGACATCATGTTCTGGAATCGTGTTCTCTGATAAATCCACTCCCCCATGGCTAATCAGGAACAATGCACGCGAGACGTGCTTGAATGCTTCTGGCTCCTTAGTAGCTAATTTCAGTCATTTTCCTTTACTCATTCCACTGCTATGCTCTCATTTCAAAGTGATGCTTCCTATTTCCTTTCAGATTTGCCTACAGTCTGCACCCCGATAGAATGCTTCATTCTGCATTGACTAGACTTCCCTGTGTACCACTGTGCCCCAAGTTGTTGAGGATGGAAATGCAATTGGAGGACCTGAAAGGAAACAGCCATGCCAAACTAGGCCTGTGCTGGCATGGCACTGAAAGCCTCAACTGACATGAACAAGAAACAGTTTGTCCAGATAATTTATGGTTTGCCTGGACACCATGGGTCATGTCAATTAGTGACAGCCCGGTGATTCGTTGACACAGTGTTCAGTGTTCTTTTGATTACGCCCACAGGAGAGAGGCAGGGAGAGAGATGGGCTTGTGTGTGTGTGTGTGTGTGTGTGTGTGTGTGTGTGTGTCAGGGTTGTGCACAATTCGAATTGCAATTCTGCTTCCTGTTTGCTATCTCAATTGAAATGCAAGTGAAATTTAAGAATTGAATTGGAATTTAGGAGCCAGTTTCAATTCAATTCTGGAATTTTGCACAAGCCTGGTGTGTGTGTGTGTGTGTGTGTGTGTGTGTGTGTGTGTGTGTGTGTGTGTGTGTGTGTGTGTGTTTTTTTGTGTGTGCGTGTGCGTGTGCGTGTGCGTGTGCGTGTGTGTGTGCGTGTGCGTGTGTGTGTGTGTGTGTGTGTTTGTGTGTGTGTGTGTGTATGTGTGTGTGTATGTGTGCCGCACACTTAAGAGTAGAGGAGCCCCCACGACTCGTATTCCCCCCGATCTCTATTCCATATGTCCCAGGCAGGAAGCTGAGAGAAACTTTCCACACAAAACCCCGTCCTGCTGGATGGCTCTGCACGTGGAGCCTTGTTTTTCTCCATCTCCCTCTCTTTCTCTGTCTCTCCCTCCCTCTCTCTCTCTCTGCCTGATTTATGGCCTATAAACTAACATGCTATCACTTCAACTGAGGAGCTGTGGTGGAACTGCTATGTGACTGACTCCACTCTTCACCTTAACACTATTTAATGTGTTAAATTTGGCGTTTACATTCTAATAGCTCTGAGTAGTACCCCATCATCCCCTCTTACTCTCCATATGGCTGTCAAATAGAAAAATATGAAATCATGACAAAAACAATGTGTTTGTTTGTAAAGTCTTCAAATAAATGCTGTCAACAGATATTTGTGGTTTGCAAGGCTTGATGAATATACACGCCACAAATAAACAAAAGTCTTTGTGCGATTTCAAATGAGAGCAGTTGCTAGTAATTTATGAGACGTGTGAGACAGCCCCCCCACCCCCCCATCTGTCTCCCTGTGCACCACTTTGACAAACAGGAAGTTGTTTATGAACACATACGCATGGTGAATGACAAGGCTGAGAAAACAGGAATGCCAGTGTCAACCATGACCCCCACCGAGGACCTGAGAGGTCCATCAAGGGAGGACTCACCGGACCAGACTGGACCCCAGCAGCAGGTTTCCAGCCACTTGTAAAACAAAACGCTTTCCAGAGGTTTTTTTTCCTCATTTAAAAAAAAAAAAAAAATATTCTGCTTCTTCTTCTTCTCCGTCCTCCACGTAAGGGGAAGGAATTTTTGGTGTGTCCCTCAGGAGGATCTAATTAAACCCAGAGAGCGAGGGAAGCACGGTGAGCAAGCGCGAGCGAGTGAGCGAGGGCAGCACATGTTCGGCTCCTCGCACGTCTAGGGGGAGAGAAAGGGAACGCTCCTGCTGCTGAGCTGGCAGCGGTTAGGAGCGGAAACCCCTGGAACCCGTGTGGAGCGGAGGAGCGGAGGAGCGGAGGAGCGGGGGCAGCCTCATGAAGGCCTGCAGTGGAGTGGAGAGGACAGCACCAGTGCTCGTTTCCACCAGTGAGGGGCTTACACAACATCAGTGTGAACGGAGAGGGGGAAAAAAATCACTCTCTCTCTCTCACCTGCCTGTCGGCAGACGGGACACAGACACATAAACACACACACACACACACACACACACACACACACACAGTACCCCAGACTGTGCAGAAGTGGCCACCTGAGTACCGCTAGACGTCACACGCCAGCAGCGGCAAGGCTGAGCAAAATCACAAGCTATCGCCCTGAGGAAATCCTAAACAGTCTTGTCCTAGGAGAGGGAAGGGTGTGTGAGGGTCCCTTAGGTCCTGCTGGACCTCCATGGAGGGCTTCTGAGGTAAGACTGAGCTCTTCTTGGAAAAATGATGGTGTAACAGTTCAGGAACGGCTTTGTGTGCTAGGGGCGACACAAATGTCACCAAACTTGCCCCCGTTACACAACCATGACAAACAATAAATATGGGAGAGGAAAGTAGGCAAGGCATGTTATGTTGTGTGTAACAAGGTTCCTGGCATCAAGTAGTGAATGTCATCCCTGATCAACCTCAGGCAGAGACAAACAACGACGTCACTGCTTTTTCCACTCTCCTACCGTTCTGAGCAGGTCTGTTTACTTCTGTTGATTACCATTCCACCACCGAGACACTAAGTTAAGAATCAGAGACACTAAAGAAAGCGTGGAAAGATGTATCCACACACTGACTGAAACAACAAAACCTCTTAGTCTTAAGTCTTCCAATAATCTATTATCTATCTATTAACAGACAACATGGTGCAGAAAAGGGTTAATAGTGGTTAGTAAATAGATAATACATCCTGTAAAGCTCTTCCCGAGCTCTAGAGAAGTTAAGACTCGCTCTCCTACACAAAGTATCTGTGGTCAACAGTCCAGCCCTTTCATTTTTACCTCTGTAATGTTATTGTTAAATTATTTTTTTATCGTTAGCTTTTATAGCTTTATACTTTGGGTGGAAATTTTCAATAAAATCTTTTAGCTTTTATGAGACTGCACTTACCGTTAAAGAAAAGCTCCTCTTGTTTAGCCTGTCTTGCCTCTGAAGAGAAGCAACGCTTCTTCAGCCAATCAGGATTAAACTTACTGCTGTGCTGATCAGGCCATGTTATAGACACCTGTACAGGAAAGGACATAAATCAGTCTTCTTTATCATCATAATAGCAGCACATATACACCTTCATAGAACACACACAAACTCAAATGCAAAATGAACAACTTTTACACACTGTACTACAATCCACTTTATCATACTAACAAGTAATTTTTATTATTATCATTATTATAATATTATTATCATACCAGCACGTACATCATCATTCCACACAGACAAATAGCTTACAGGTGCTGTGGCATAGTTCTGGCATCAAATACTCAAAACTAATCCTTATTATTTGTATATATCTCTATTCAATATATTGAATATCTCTCACACCATATCTTACTGTATCTGTTTATAAGGCTTTGTTTTAAAAGGCTTTTTAGTGATTATGCAAGGCTTTATGCTTGCACCTCTGGTGCAAGTCTTTGATTAATGGGAGACCAATCACAAGAGCTGAATAGAGCAAGATTCAGCTTCCCAGCTGTTAAGTAAAGCAAACATGCCCAACCTAATGTCCTTCTTCATAGTGAATGATTGTCCTACCTTGTTGTCCTCTGTAACATGAACGCTGTCCACGCCCGTGTGCACATCCAGTTCGGAGAGCAGCAGGCTGCGTGCCTGGGCCGACTGGAGGGTGCAGTGCGGACACTGGCAGTTGTCCCTCAGCCAGGTGTAGGGGTAGAGGCTGCAGCTGCCGTCCTCCCACTCCACCTGCAGAAGGCGTTCACGCTCCAGGGCGCGGGTGTGCCGCACCACCACAGGCGCCGCGGGCGCTGGAAGGGACGCGGTGGCGGCGGCAGCGAGCGTCTGGTGACCTCGCGTGGATGCGAGGACGAGGGCAGCTGACGGTAGTCTGCACTTGCCATGGCTCTTCACCGCCTGCAGGGCTGCCGTGGATAAACCGGCGCTGGAGACACAGCGAGCGAATCTTGATAACATCCTTCACAGGCGCAGCGGACGCGTGGACTGGCAGGTGGCACTTGGGAGACTGCAGGGTCAGAGGAGCTGCCATTAATGGGGACAGAGTGATGACGTAAGGCTTCATGCTGGCCCCACTAGTTATCTATTTACTACATTATTGTTGTTCAGCACTTCAATTAGTAGGCAAATGTTTATGATCATCCAATCAGAACACCTGGAGCCAGTTATGAGGTTGCTCAGCAACATTGCTCACAAAGTTGCCTATTGAAATCTGACATTGCACTGAATGTCAGTTGATGATCATTTTCACTTTCACAGAAAAGAGAACTCAGTTAGTGATGGGGATCTATCTGAAGACAAAGCTTTATTTTTTCTACTGTGCTCAGTGGTGGAGCCTTCCTGTATTACTCTGTTAATCTCCGATAAGAATATTAAAACGACTTCAGAAAATTAACAGTATTCAACCATTCAAGTAACGCATAGAGCACAATAACACAGGCTAAAACACTGAACTTAACCACTGATCATATAACCATAAAACTCCACAAAATAAACAAATCCATTCTGTCCAGCCTTATGACATTAAGACATCAGGATGCAGTCAAACCATATGATTTTGCAACAGTACAGATAAGTGTGAGTGTACACCTAATGTGCCTGCGTCAACATGCCTGCAGGACTTTAGACAGAGACTTCATGCCACATTGGTCCTGAGCCATGTGTAACTGTACCCTGCACTCTGCCTGCCACCCCACATCAGAGGTGGCATGAGGGTAGTCACCCAAATGTCACCTCTGTAGTATTTTTGTCTGCTATTCTGCCTCAGTGTCTCCTTGATAGAACACTGACTGCACAACACAAGCATTCTCTGATTCAAGACAGAGCATATTGGAAAGTTGTTTAGGTGAGAGATGTTACATTATATGCTTGACTGGGCTCCTACCTTTTTTGATTTGTTTAAAAAGCATGGACTCAGACTGACAACACAGAGCCATATATAACCCTGAGATCTAAACAATAGGACTAAGGTAAAAAGTAACTTTTCACTCCAGTAGCCTGGTATCTACTTCAGTGAGACACACCTTTGACCTGCTCGAGTCCAAATCCCAGCAACACACGACTTCACATGGATATAATGACGTAAACGTACACCACGCGAGCGTTGTAAACTAGGTAAAGGGTCACACGAGCTTGTAACCATGACCGGCTGACTTGATGTGCGTGCGTCCTGTCCAAAGGCACCGGTAAATTGTGTGTCCTGTCCAAAGACTCCGGTAAACAAAATACGTAAGAAACGAAATTGAAAGTATGGTTTCTGAATGAACAGGAAAGTTTGATTGGAAATACGCGAATTACATTAAGGTAATAACTGTTACATAGATTTAACTCATTCCCAGCTAGTAATTGGCCAGTTAGCATCGCAGCATGAACACAATGAAAAGCAATGAAACTTCCACACAGCTAGCGGACTAGGCTACTGCGTACTGTGTTTGTTGCCGTGTGTGAAGTACGATTATTAGGTGTTTTGCGAATAACTACAGTAGGATGTGTGCTTTCTGCACGTACGTAAACATTTGTTTTAGTGTTTCTAATACAAAACATCCATAATTTCCGACTGACGCAGCTAGGTACCGGTTAGCTGTCAACAGCACACTAACAAACAAGCCTCGAGCTTGTAAACAAATGTTCAAATCACCATTATCAACACCAAACACATCCTAAACCATTTCCGTATTGCAATTATAGCGTGCATAATGAAGGAGACGCATAAATATACAACATTACCTTGCTCTAGTGCTGCTTCCTGAATGAGAAGTGTATTAACGCGAAGGCGTGAGAATAGTGTCTCGCTGACAGTGAAAGTAGGGCAAAGGTTAGGCTACTTGCCTGCATTATAAATGGCTGGACTATTACGATTTGGGTTTGGGGTTTAACATCATAAACACAATTTACAGCATAAGTTTACCTCTTGAAAAGTGTTGGATACATAGGCAATACAAATACTTACATAACCAAATGTTTGTCCAAAAATATAGCCTAGGCTACAGCTATTTTCCCAGTCTGCGTAAAAACCATACATTTAGAGGCCACAGCATTGATTGGAGTCTGAGACTTTTGTTTTCTTTGGTGAAGTGACAGTTAAGAGTTAACTCAACCACAACTCAACTAAAAAGTCATACTCAGTCTGTTGGATTTTACTTAGGCATAATGGATTTCAGTCGAGGTAGGCTAGTCTTGCCTTGACTCTGTATAATAAATCAGTTATTACTTTTTCTTGAATGCAACCTTTTATTATGTAGAGTGTATGTCCTCTGTCTGGCTGTAGGCTGTATAATACATACCATAATGCTTCAGCTGTGGCACATTTCATCATACAAAATAATTTATGGATTTCACAAGACATGTCCCTCACCAAGCCTGTTTTAACACTGTTATCTTTTACAACGCAACCTTATCGCAGCCTCCTTGTGCCATCTCTGTTATATGTTTCGTTACAGAGTGCTACAATTGACTGTTTCATAATCAGTCCTGAACAACTTCCTTTAAAGCCACTCACAGCAACCTACCTTAAAAGTAGTAGTGGGTCTGCAGGGACGCGTAAACATCAACTCTTAATAGATCCCTTCCATTAGAACCTCGCAAACTGCCAACACCTGCTTACAGACTAACCTGCACGTAGGCTATTCTGCTGGCTTGTGCTTTATGTAAAACCATGATATTGTGTTTGACCACTGAAAAACACGGAAACATGTGCTTATAAGCTTGAAGACTTTATTATATTAACAGGACAACCTCTCAGGAATGTATAAACACCTTTTGAGTATTTGAAGTCCAATATTCCTGCCCGCAGTCATCTTGGTTGGTCTTGGGATTTGTCACCCCAGTCATACGATTTCTCAGTAACCCGAAAACATTATACCATCACAAGAATATACATTTTACTATAATGATGCACAATTTGACATCAAGAATATATTTTATCCCACATAAAAATATACACTCACAGTATTACATTTCAATAAGCACATTTGTATGACACAATATCCTCACGAGACACACAGGCCTACATTTGAAGGATTTATTAACATGATTCATAACAAGATAGAGATAGGCTACAACATAACCTCAACTCCTTTATGATAATTAATACTCTAATGTTATTATTAATAGAAAATAACACCAATAATAATACCTTATTAAATAAAGGTCATTTTGGCAGTATAGATATCCCATTGTAGCCGTTTGCTTACACTTCTCCAGCACTGATCTGATGGGCAGAGGTGCCAGATGTTTGCTTGTTATTCCTGCTGTAAACATCTGTGGTATTTAGTTTAGATCATGCTGCACCACTCTGGCATTTGTTAAGCCATGATCCTGCCAAAACAGTTTGGGTTCCACACTGAACTCAATGCAAATTGATTAATTCTGAAAAACATAACGGATCACACAAGATGAATATTATGTTCAATCACATGGGAGTGCTAGTTGTTTCTGGATCACTCAAAATTGTAATTCAATCAGTACATGTCTAACAACATCACTGATCTTTTGGGCCACGAGGTATCCTGGACCTATTACAATGGAATGGCCATAGTTCTGTGATATACTCCCCAAAAAAAGACTCTCACCCTTATTTGTATTCCAAAGTAATTTCTTAACCTTGTGCAGGCTATTAAGTGTATGATATACAATTAAATAATGTTACAATTAATGAATATCAACAGCTTTAGCAAAGTTAAGAAAAAGCACCTCTGTCAGGGTATGCAATCCCCTCAAAATACATGAGCTCAGCTTGGCTCAGACTTTCATATACTCATTTTTCAGCCGGCTTAGTCTGGTCCCGTGACTCCTGATGATAAGAGACAGCAGCTCATGTTTGTCTTTCAGCCCAAGTGAAATGTCCAGAGTCTCTTTCAACACGTCCCTGGTGTGAACGATCATGTTCAAGAAGTCGTCATTGATGCGATGCTCTTCTTTGAGTTCGTTCTCTTGACTCTGTTTGAATTTCACTTCAAGTTCCAACAGTGATTTCTCGGAATTAGTGAATGCCTCGGTTATCTGCGTTGTCTCTCTTCTTAAATACTTCCCATAGCTGTCCTCTCCGTCCAGGTCGTAGGAGATGCTCTTTCCAATCCCCTCCAGAACTCTGGCAGCGTCCTCTATATGACGCTTAATAATCGTGAAATCATCACGGATGACTGAATCCTGGTTCTCATCCAGACCGCATTTTCTGTCGTCTGTCATTTTGAAAAGCATCTGACACTTCTCCGGGTCGTCGTTTTCCTCGTAATCGCCGTCTGGAACGAAGTAATGATGAAAAGTGCCATTAGACATCTCCGGATACAAGGGTCCCGAAAAAAATGCGCTACAAAGGTGCAGCGTAACTAACCAAGCAGTTAGTATTAAGGGGAGAGAAGCCATCGTAGGCTATAACCCGCTCCACTAAACTCCCACAATTCGGAGAACTCGTCTGAAGGACCGGTTCACTGATAAGGTCTGTCCAGTCAGAAACTAGGAGAATCCATCCACTGCTATTTGTTATAGCTTTTCAAAAGCTATCCAAATCTGAAGACAGGTAGTCTATCCAAGAGCGATTCACCAAGTTGCAAGTCCCAGCAAAACAAATAGGCTATTAAAGCAGTCTTCCCTTTGGTGCTGTCCCTTTGATTTCTTTGAGAATTAGGAGCGCAGAGCCGTAGTCTACGCGTTTTAGTAAAATGTCCCGCGTAATTCAGAAAATAAATGTGAGATGCGTCGACAAGAGATGATTTGATTTAAAAAGACTTTGCTTGTGTCCTTGGTTGCTTTCAACATCTGCAGTGCTCATGCACCGCTCTACGTTTAGGCTAATGATACCCTCTCTCCGACTCTCAAATTACAGCCCGTCACTCCTTCACTCCTTCACTTAAAAGGCAGCATGCTCTCTGGCAGCCTGACTATTTGAGGCAGGACTGTGTTATTAAAGTAGCAGGACCCATTAGGTGTGTTTAGGTGTCCTTGGACACTTAGAACCTCTGCGCTGTACAGGGAACTGGTTTCTTGGAGTTAAGGAAACAGTTTTAAAATATAAACAGTTATAAACTTGACTGTAGCTCAAAAGCCTGATTTAAAAACTATTTTTCTGTTTAAGACTGAAAAATGACCCACATCTGCCCTCTATCCAAAATAACAACATTTCTCCTTCATGTTACTCACTAAATAGTTAAGTTTTAATCAGTCTTTTGAATGATTTTGAGTCATACCGGCTTTATTCAGCCTGTCTGACAGACGATTGAAAGCACAACTATTTGCCTCTCCTCCCTCGGTCAGAAAATTGTTGTCTGAATTTGTTGCGCAGGGTTGCCTGCATTAAGTCCCTTCTAGGATGGTCGTCCATCTTGGCTACTGAAGCGTTTCCGTGGACAATTACCCAGACAGGTCTGTTGAGTGATGACGCGAGGTCACAGCCTCTCCAGATAGTGAGAATGAGCAGAAGCCTCTCTGCAGTGACATCATGCTCTTCTCCTCTGTCTTTGGCATGCTTGCCTTTCACTGGGGCCCCAAAGAAAAACCTGTCAGGGTTGCTGTGGAGAGGGTTGGTAAAAAGTGTGCAGAGGCAGACCTGACAAAACATTCTCTTTTTTTAAAGGATGAGATTTGTGTCAGAGCCAACTTTATTGTAAACCATCTGAACAAAAGCCTTCTAAGACGTTCAGTCAGACTGTTTCAATTGGAGGGGTTTGTTTAAAGCATTGAACAACTTGTTACATAACCTTTTAATTTAGTGTCAGGACAGGGGGGTTGTTCCAGGCACTGCACTGCAGTGGCAATGAGATTTAGCTTCTCAGTGCATATGTACGTATAAATCATCTATACTGCACTCCTACATGATAAAAGTTACATAACTCTTGGAAAATATTTTTTCATTGAGGAATAAGAGAAGACTAAGAACCACCAAATTATTCAGATGTCTGGGAGGGAGGCAAAATAAATATACATCACATGTGAAAACCACGACACATTTTGCACTCTCAGCTCCATTCTCCAGACCCTCAATCTGTGGATCTGAAAACAGGACCATGTGAGTAAAGGTTTTAAAATGAGCAGTTCCTGGAGCTACAGTATAGTCACTACTTCAAGTAACCTTGAATTTACACCTAACAGTACAATATATTGACGCCAAACAGCAAAATAGGCTACATTATATAGGCTACTATAACAATAACGGTCACTCAACCTCAAAATCATGTTCTTGAATGTTGTAGGCTACTACACCGAAGAAAATGATGAAAATAAAGACAAAAAATAGAAATACAAAATTAGGAAAATATTTAAAAAAATGTTTTGCTCATTTTTGCACCCATGTAGTACCATTGGCACATTGATCTCCATTCTGTACTGTATGCTGCTGTTTTCTCAGTAGACTGTACATTGTACGACCAGTACGCTGGTTCAGCTTGTTCAACTGTTAACTGAGCATTTGTTTAGTTGTATTCGTCTGTGTTTTAGTCTCTTGGCAAGAGATAAGGGTATTACTTCTAAATGCCATGAACCCCAGATGAACCGGGACAGGACTGCCAGTTCCCGATGAGGGCCGGATTTAATGATGGCTTGGTGCTTTATTAGTCCCTGCCGAAAACATGATGTACACGGCTGGCCAGGGTCCTTCCACCCCCGCCCCACCCACCCCCACAACCCCACAAAACAAGTAAATTATTATAAAAAAAAAAAAACACTTTAAAGAGGCATCAAGTTGCTCACCAGTAAAATATGCAGATGTTGATGAGGTTGCCATCCTATGTAAAAGAGCAAAAATGAACCCCATATCCTGGAATTTGGCTTTAATCTAACACATCTTTTAAATTAGGCATGATGTCACACTCGTTGTATGCACACATGCTTAACCACGTATGCACATGCACTGTATCTTCAACAACAAGACAAGACCAAATCTTTTTGTCTTGTTCCTTAAAATGAAGAGTCCTTAAATCCAATCACCTCTGCAGATTCACATTCTAAAACTTAGATCACCCTGCCTGTTGTACACACTACATTGCATTTGGAGTGAGAAACTTAGGTGAGTTTCTAGTAGCCTTTCATAAACATGTCAATGCTGTGCAACACTCTGGGCTTTAAATTTAATTAGTCTGCCCAGATGTGGTCCCCTGCTTTCTGCAGACCACATTAAGCATGAAGTCATAGGAGACAAGTGGATGCCCGCGGTGGAACTCTGAGCTGTGCGAGAGCAAGCTGCAGATTAATAAGGTCATGGTCCCCCGGCAGCCTTTCCTAGCTTTTATCACGGGCACATGTTCCCCGTGCATCGTCCAGCAGTGACCTCAGCCAGCAGCATACGCTCTGCGTATCAGCTGTGACGCCCAGATCTATAAACCCAAGTTTACGCCTCTCTTTAATGTGACAAAGTTCTGGAAGCCGCAGCAGAGCGGGCATCTGTACAGATCGGACTGGGCACGGTGAAATAGCTTGAGTTGAAACGCCGCATTTCAAAGTTTGTGTTCACCCAGAGAGAGATTTTAAAAACAGGGGAGGAGTACTAGGAAGCAAAAGTGCTGTGAGTGTGAATACTACCTAATAGACCTGTCAGCTTTGACGCAATGGAACAGCTCAAGAGGAGAGCGGGTTTGGAACCAAACACTAGCATTCATGAGAGCACACACACACTGCTGTCGCAGATTTGGACTGGAAGGGGGAAGCCGTCGGGAGACAGACTCAGTGCAGAGACTACGAGCACCAGGAGCTATTTATAAAAACTGCTTATAAGACTTTTCCAGCTGATTTGTGGTAGCTATCCCAGCATTCTCTCTATTTTCTTACGCCCATTGTCATCCTTCACTTCTTTTCCATATGGAAACATACCAGAGCCAAAAGTACCCACAAAAAAAGACAAAGACACACACACACACACACTGACACACTTGAGCAGTGTGCATGCACACATGCCACCACATATTTATTAAAGGGGAAAAATAACTGTGGTCTCACATATTCAAGGACATACAGTATCAGTCCCACTTTTGTCAAAATAATCATAAATGAGCGCTTCATTAGACTAAGTCCATCTTGGGCAGACAGAAAGGTCCGGCATAGTTTATGCCACTGGCAATCTTATACTGAAATAGCATATAAACCAGTATTAATTATCTGTAAGCACGAACAAAGTTCCTCTACCTCCTTCCTCTCCTCTGCCCTCCCTTCTCTTCTCTACCTCCTTCCTCTCCTCATTCCACTCTTCTCTCCTCTACCTCCTTCCTCTCCACTTCCCTCTCTCCCCTCCCTTACCTCCTCTTCTACCACTTCTCCTATCATACAATCCTCTGGCACTAGTATTGATAGATGCAGCGGTAAATAGCTAAGGTCTCCATTGCACTGTAGTTTAAATGTTTATATACTGTATTCTATTGTTGTAGCTGTAGCTCTGTAGCTTTAATGTCATTCTATTGCTGTACGTTTTCTTAGATAAAAGTGTCTGCAAAACAAATCTGCAAACAGACCATTTGTAGATTGGAAGGTTTTCTGTACAAGGCCTTATCATTTTATGTGCGCAGATGTTCCACCAGGATTTTAACGGTCAGGTAATAAAGTTTGGGACCACAGGTTGTCCCATAATTTGGGCTCCCCAGGTGTCTCGCGAGTTGGAAGGGATCCTGCGCGGACATTGCTGTGGGCCTGCTAGTGTTTTCCCTCCTGTCATTAAAGCTGACAGAAACAGAGGTTTGTTTTTAGAAGATCTGAGGATTTTGAATCATTCCATTACGCTTATGTACAGCTTTCAAAGCAGCATTGGAACAATTAGGATGTCATTACGCCAGAGGAACTCAAAGAACTTGGTTATGCAAATCACTATCCTCAGGCAGCAAGGAAATGGCAAGAGCTTTCTTTCCTCCTCTGTAGATGAGCTGCAGAATAAATGTCCATGCATGTTGTGCAGAGGGGAAGAGCACAGAGACATGCAGAGGGCAGATACCCACTAGATGAGATCAGCAAGTCCCCTCTCTCTTTAGTCAACTGCAACCCTCCTCAAACAGGTTTGCCATCATCAAAATCGAATTGGCTGCATGTGTTGCCACAGAACGGCTGAACTGCCCTGTGTTTTCTCCCTTTGACGTTCATTAACTGAGTATGACTTGTGCATTGTACAGTGGAACAAGAGGTGGCGATGAAGTCATTGGCCGTACCATAGAGGTGGGGAGGGGGGGGAGGGGGGTCAGAGTTCATCACTCATATACAGTCTCTTGTGTAGACGCATGAACAACACACTCTGTGTGCAGGGGGAGTATAAAATTCTGTAATGGTATTCTTTGATGGGAGCAAAGCGAAACCTGGAGAAAGCATTAATGGTGCATGCAGATGTGAGCCACTGGAAAGTCTGGTATCGCAGCATTGGCAGCTGTTATCAGACTCTTGTGTTCTGACCCCGAATCTTTGGGCAGTGAACAGGCAATCAGTCTGGACAGTAGTGTCCTGAAAACACATTTGTGGTCTACCGGTAGCATAGAAGTTGACAGCTGTTTCCACCATTTTGTTCCATTCACTATTAATATTAAGTAAACCTTGTTGCTGAATGGGTCATTCAAGTTCATATTACTATTGAAAGTTCCCAATAAATGTCAGAAAGGCTTTTTTTATGAGTTCTCTAAACTGCATTTTATAACCACCAGGCATTCCTTCCCTGTGCCAATGAGCAGAGACATCCAGAAATACCACCCCCCAACCCCGCAGTCTTTTGGATGATGCGTAGAGAAGAATCTGTAGCCTATCTCTCTCTCGGGTTACGTCAGTGCAAATCAGTGGAAAGTCTGACTCCAGAACAGACTGTCAGCTCCCATATTATCTATCGCCTGTGTGGAGTCACCCAGCTCTAAACGCAACAGGCGCGACAGACCAACAGCAAAAGAGCCTGTAATCACTCTCTCTCTCTCTCTCTCTCTGCACCTTGGATCACGCCAGTGGCTCTTTAAAAAGATGGAAATTGGGAATGCAAACAATAAAAAACGATGGTGAGAAAGTGCAGAGCACAAGCCAAGCCGAGTGGAAACTCTCCTGCAGTAAAAGTCATTCGTTTATTCCTGATTTACAACACACACAACAAATTCCAGTGTTAGATACTATTTTTGTAGTCTAAATAAGCCTATTACTTTAGCATGGAGGAATTATTAAACAAATGAATTGAACAAAAGTACAAATGTCTTCCTGTGGTTTACTCAATTGTATCACATCTTCATATCGTTTACAATGGCTAGAGCATGTTTACGTTGGACTTATTGAGCCTGTCAAAACATTTTGTGTTGTTTCACCTCCAGTTTACAGGGATGCAAACAGAGATGTTGTGATAAATTTCATCTCCATAAATCTTGTCACTGGTCCATTCCTACTGTGTCCTGCAGGCATGTAACAGTAGTAAGATGGACAAATGACAGTGCAAACTACAGCAACAAAAGTGACATGTCTTTACCTCATGAAATGGACTGGCTATTGGACTGGATAGGGAAATGAATGGCTATTGGACTGGATAGGGAACAAATGTAGTAATATAGACTGAATACATGGATTTCTATGCAACGTCACGAAAATATGCGTGTGCAACTAAGAGGCAGAAAGCACCATAGAACAGCATAGAGCAATGCTCTCCATGAAAAGAATAAAATGAGTTTTTGTGCTGCAAACTGCACCAATTCGAAATCACGATGGTTAGAGAATGTTAAATATGTTCAATATCCCTAACGGAATGCATGTCTTCGCCAAAAATGACAAAATACGATGTTATATTAATAATGCAAATGAACGGCAAACTTTGAAATATAGTCTGAAATGAGATGTTATTATGACCGCTGTGCAGCGAAGGGTTAGTCAGATTGTTTTTGGTTTAGTCAGATTTATTTTTTTTTATTTTATTTTATTTTTTCCGCATGTCCAAATTTCCGTCAAGGATTCCCGGGACACTGTAAGACCGGGGTACACAAAACTTGGTGGGCATGTAACCCCACATGGATAGCATGGAACCTCCTGTTTTCGTTTTGATCTGTAGCCCCCCCGCTGGACTGGACCCCCCGAAAGGAGGGTAGGGCAGACACAGTTTTCTGAGAATATCTCGAGAACCGTAGGGTTTAGGAGGACCATTTTTTTTTTGGATGTTGATCTCAAAGGGCCATGTCAACCCATTCCATAACCACTCATTTCATGTATAGCGCCACCTAGTTAAAAACAAAAAAGTAAAAATGAGGTGTTGTAATCGCAGGTATCTGTGACCTAACATAGTCAAAACTGCACAAAATTGGAAGTGTAGGATCATTATGACACCCTCTGAATGCACGCAAAGTTTCGTGGAATTCCGTTCATGGGGGGCCACACAATAAATTAATTTATGTTACTATACACCAACTGGCCTGTAGGTGGCCGGAGACAGTTTTCTGTGAATATCTCGAGAACCGTAGGGCCTAGGAGGTCCACCTTTTTTTTGTATGTTGGTCTTAAGGGGGCATGTCAACCTATCCCATTACCACTTATTTCATGTATAGCGCCACCTAGTTAAAAATTAAAAGGCAAAACATTAGGTGTTTTCATCACAATATCTCTGGCTGACATGGTCAAAACTGCACGAAATTGAAAGTGTAGGATCATTATGACACCCTCCGAATGCATGCCAAGTTTTGTGGACTTTTGTTCATGGGGGGCCTTACAATAAAATAATTTATGTGTACATTTAGTGACCGTACACCAACATGGATTCCTGGGACACTGAAAGACCGGGGTACACGAAACTTGGTGGGCATGTAACCCCACATGGAACCATCGCTTTTCGTTTTGATCTGTAGCCCCCCCGCTGGACTGGACCCCCCTAAAGGAGGGTAGGGCAGACACAGTTTTCTGTAAATATCTTGAGAACCGTAGGGCCTAGGATGACCAATTTTTTGCGTATGTTTGCCTCCAGGGGTCATGTAAACCCATTGCATATGCACACATGTGCATAAACAGATACACACGCACACACATACATTCACAGTAATCCTACGTATGACACATACTCACGCAGTAGACATATATACGCATGCATGCACATGCACACACACAGGCACATAAACAGGCAAATGCACATGCACATGCACGCACACACACATAAACATAAACATGTACACGCACACATGCACACAATTCAAGAATTTCTCAGAATTATGAACAGGCAAGATGGGGGTGGGGTTGTATAAAATGTATATTACATGTGAAATCTATGATAACTAATCATGTTTTGGTACTTGTTGTCTAGCAGATACCAGATGCCTTTCAGTGTGACTTATTTTTGTGGAAAACATGTGCTGGACTGGGCGGCGGTCATATTTTGTACCGCTCTGCGGTACATCTAGTTATCATTGAGACAACAGGGGTATACAAAAAAATCCTTGTAGCTTACAGCAGCCAACTATTTAGGTTTAGGTTAAATAGTATTTAGGTATTTAAGTTTATAATGTTGTGGACGGCCACCAAGCGTCCTCTGCCCCACGGCTGCGCGCGCATCTAGTTTTGTTGGTAAACGGGAAACCCGTGTATACTTACAAAAGTAATTGAAGCAATCCAGAGTTGGCTGTATGGGGTCATTTTCATCTGTTGTTCCTAGCCAGTTCTTAAAAAGGCCATGATGTGCATTGCAATATATAATGCAATGCAATACTTCTACACAATAATATTAAGCTGCTGTCTTTTTTCTATTTTCCTGCTTCTTAGGTGTGGAAAAAAGATACTATTAAAAACCGACAGTGTCCCAACAGATGATTTGGTTCTGATCATGTTACATTCTGACAGCCGGGAAGTTGATGAGCTCTCCATACGAGATAACAAGACAGGAGTCCTCGCCTGTGTAAACATGAATAAAGATGATCTCACCCCTGCAGATGACATGAGGGCTGAAATAATAACAGGTTTGTGAAAAATATTTAAAGAACATCTATTTTTCCCAGACAGTGTGAGTGTGTGTCGCACTACTGGGTTCCTCTTCATTTAATAATCTGGGCCAGAATGAAAGTGTTTGTGGAAGAATATTATTTACAGTTTTTCCGAACTCAACCACAGGTTCCAAACTGTGCACCTTTCAGACCTGTTTCCTATGTTTGTGTCCTGCGGGTGCTAGGTTTATGCCTGGATGTACACCAGAGCTGTGTAAACCTGCTGTGCAGAGTAATCGTTTCCATACATGCTGAAACATTTTAGGAACAGGCCAATTCATAAACAAGTGTTAAAAAAAAATCTCCCCTGTGTTGTGTGTGTGTGTGCACACACAACACTTGTGTATGTGTATGGATGTGTCTACACATGTGTTTGTGTGAGTGTGTGTGTGCATGCACACGCACGTCTTAGCTAATGATCTATCCAAACCTTTGGTGCAAACATCACAGTTTCTCTCTGTGTGTATATTTGATTTGCTGAAGTTTCAGTAAACTCTTCTGCTTCTGTGAGCCCGGGAATCAGACACATTCCCTGGCTAGTGCAGCAGGTCATCTGAGGAGCAGTGAGCTGAGAGGATCCCTTAAACAGATGACCCCTGCCAGATCAGCCAAATATTTCAGAGGCAGCTCAAAGGTTAAGCCTGATACCCCGTCTGGGTGAGTTTCATCACCAGGAAGATCAATCTAAAGGCTTCAAAGGGAGTTCAGACAACCTGGAGGATCAAGGACATGAAACAAAGAAAATCATCTGGTGGCCAAGAGCATCATGGGACTTAAAGGAAGTCAAAACCAAAGTGGTTGAAACATGCGGTAACATCAGGCTATATGAGGATCTGTCAGATGAGCCAACAGAAACTGCACCAACTGTGTGGCATTCTGCTGAAGGTCAGGGAAGAGGATGTGACCAAAACAAGGATACAAGGATACAAGGAAGTTTATTGTCACATGCATATAGTTACTGGAAGTAAGAAATGCAGTGAAATTATGTCTGGTGTCAGCCTATTTGTGCATTTATGGGGGGAGGGGGGGTAAAAAGTGCAGTAGAAGAGGGGTTTAGTAGATTAAGTGACAAGGGCTGCATAAGAAAGGTGGGGGAGGATTGGGATTGGGGGGGTGGCACCAACAAGGAGCACCCAAGAGCAACAGGGGCAAGGAAAAACTCCCTTACCAAGGAAGAAACCTTGGGCAGATCCATGGCTCAAGGGACTAACCCAACTGCCAGGGGTCTTAGTGTGTGTGTTGGGGGGATGACAGGGGAGATGGGATAGTGTGCTGTGTATGTGGGGAGAGGGCAGTGTGCAATATGTGTGTTGGAGAAGCTTCCTCATGAGACAATGTGCTGTGTATTGGGGGGGGGGGGGGGCAGTGTGCTGTAAGTATGTTGGGGATGTGTGTTGGAGAAGCTTCTTGATTAAATAATGTGCTGTGTAGGTAGGGGAGAGGGGGGGGCAGTGTACTACAAGTATGGTGAAGGGACTTACTATTGCAAGCAGAGTACTGTATGTATGATGTATGTGAGTGATGACAGTGAAGATGTGTGTGTGGGCGGGAGGGGAGTGGAGCAGTGACTGTGTGTGTGTGTGTGTGTGTAGTGTGTGTGTGGGTAGGTGGGGGCAGTGTGCTGTAAGTATGTAGAGGATGTGTGTTGGAGAAGATCCTGAAGAGAATGTGCTGTGTATGTAGGGGGGGGGGGGGGGGGCAGTGTGCAGCAAGTATATAGAGGAGACTTACTGTAGCAAGCAGTGTGCTGTATGTATGTGAGGTGATGACAGTGATGATGTAAGTGTGTGTGTTTTGTGTGTGTGTGTTGGGGATGGGGGTGGGGTGGGGGGTGGGCAGAAAGGCTAGGCAATCAAGGACATGGGTAGATAGATGGAGGAGAAATCAAAAATAATAAATAAAAAGTTCTATGGAGATGTGCAAAAGTTGGAGAAAGTCAGATGTGTGTGTGTGTGTGTGTGTGTGTGTGTGTGTGTTTTGACGTGTGATAAAATAAGAAAATAAATATAAGGTCTGTAGCATAGGGAGAGGGATGTAAAAGTGCTAAAAGTCATGTAGGTGTGTGTGTGTGTGTGTGTGGGGGGGGGGTCATGAGTGCTGAGGAGTGAATGAGTGCAAAGTCAGTATAGTGTGAATTCAGAGTTGGGAAATGTTTGAGAGTGCTGAGGAGTGAATGTGTGTTTAGTCAGTATAGTGTGAGTTCAGAGTTCGGATGGCCTGGGGATAAAAACTTCTCCTGAGTCTCTCAGTTCTGGTTTTGTGACTACATAGGCGTCTTCTTGATTTCAGCGGTAGGAATAATCCATTGTTAGGATGAGAAGAGTCCTTCAGAATCTTTTGGGCTCTTAGGAGTACTCTTCTGGAATAGATATCTTGTAGAGCAGGGAGTTGAGTTCTTATAGTACGTTCAGCTGAGCGCACTACTCTCTGCAGAGTACTACAATCTCTAACTGTGGAGTTCCCATACCAGGTGATGATGCTACCAGTTAGAACACTCTCAACCGCTGAAGTGTAGAAGGCCTTCATGATGGATGTCAAACATCTCTGGATTCAATCACAGGCTACTTCAGTGAGATGAGAGAGGGGGGGGGGGCAAAAGGAGACAAGGGAATGATGTCAGTGCTGAAAGAGCTTGAAAGAGCCCGTGACTGACTTGAATGAAGCATTCGTCTTCTTTTCAGCGCCATAGAACGAAGTCACCCATTTTTAATTTCTCTTGGCCTTGTGCCACCTCGCTTTACAGTAAGCATGACTACTTTCCCCAGGAAATGTGATGTCACAGTGGCAAGAACACTTGCTAAATCTATGCCGAGGTATAATTTCAGGAATTCTGCATGAAAGAAGAAAAGAAACATTCATTCTGTGGACCACTGAGGCAACCATATTGATGTTTTTTTTTCTTCTTTCCTTTTTCGCAAACCCTCTGGTGAGCCTCCTCGCTCTCTGTTTTCTTAGGATTGGTGTATCTTGGCACGTCCTGAACGACTCAGGTGTAAGCAGGAAAATGAGTCCCTCCCGTTTTAGCCTCAGAGAGAGTGTGCATGCTTTCCATATGCCCTAAGCATCTTAGTGCCGAGTCTGGCGTGGGCACAGGCGCAGGCGCAGACAGAGGTGGAGCGGAGCCGCTGGCGTAATGGTTGGCACGCTGAGCACGGAGAATAGCTGTGGTGGCATTAAACCGCGTTGCCATCTGCCAGGGCGCCGGCCACAAGGGGCAGAGCTATCTCTCCAGCGTCGGCAGCCCCGTAAATGCCCTCATTGTGTCTCCGCACTGCAGCCCCTACAGGCCACGGCTGCACTGGCGCAAACACGGAGCCGCCAGGCCAATGAACGTCTGCTCATTTACATGATGGCTCGCCACGGCTGTGGGAGCTACACTGATGAAACATCTATTCATCGTGGGCTCAGTGCTGTTAAAAGAGCCTGACACCACACTGCCCTATATTTCCTAAGGGCTAAGGCATGGGCAGACAGACTACATGGTGTAAAACACACTTTACTTGTTTAAGCAGCATGGAGTGTTGGATAAGTAAACAAATTTGTCCTCGGCTTTCTCCAGGCTAGAAATGCAGTTTGCTATTAAGATGTTATAGGAGAGCAGGTCATTTTGAGAGTTTGAGGGCTGAATGGACAGTCTGTGTGTTCTCACTGTCAGCTGGGTCAGTGTTGCAATGCTCATCCCCTTGGAAGCTCTTTTACCGATACATGTACTGTAAATGTATCTAACCCTGTACACTAGGGGTGTGAAGGTACACACATTTGTACCGAACCGTTTAGGTACAGGATGCTAGTTTCAATATAGTTGTACCAAATGCAGTCTTTAATAGTACAGTAATCAACAGTATGCTTTTTTGCTTGCAGACCATATTTCAAATTCGAGTTCCCACACAAATATTAAGTGGTGGACCATATGTCAGTGTAGTCAATTAACCGGTATTGAGGGGGTGTGAGGGTGGGGGCTGGGGGATGGTGGACAGACCACCGCCATTGGAGCTGGAGCAGGGCAGTCAAATCTGTTGTAGAAGTGGTTCAACTGGTCGCCCTGTCCAGGTCCCCCCCCTCTTCTTCAGGCCAGTGATAACCTTCATGCAGTCCCATGTCTGCAAATTAACCAAACATATCTGAAAATTAACCAAACTGTGACTTCAAAACCGAGGTACACACTGAACCGTGGCCAGCTCTGCTTTGAATGTGGGCCAGGACTTTAGCCTCCTGTTGTAGACGAGTGTGTGGATGAGAACTGTGCCTCTGGGCCACATGAGTCAGTCTGTGGGTGATGAGACGTGGTGGAGTCACCTGCCTGTCTGCAGAGCTTACATTCCAACGCTAGACGAAGACAAAACCAGAGAACCGCGAGTTAGCCCAGAACAACTGCTGTCATGATGCCAGTTGCCACATTGGCAGAGGAGTCGTGAATTGATTGAGCACTACTGGAGACGGCTCTGTTTATTTGTTGATCATTTGTTACCCAGTAACATTACATAGCATTCTGCTTTATTTCAACCTCTTATATTTATAACATCTATTTATTTTACACACATCTGAGTTTGCACCCATTGTGTCTGTCATCGCTGGCATATAAATGTTCCCACTCTCATTACAAGCCCTGTGTAATCCTCAGATCTCCCTATGATCCAGTGGACTTCGAAAATAGGCCTTAATGTTGATGCAAACACAAATAAAGATGATGTCAGATGCTTCTTATTTTACTTGTGGTGGTGAGTTGTTGTTGCGTGCTGTCGTTTTGTTAGTTCTTCAAAGCGGAGAGAGCCAGGCTGGATTAGGCTAAGGCTCTAACGGTGCAGCGGTTTCCCCTGCCCAGAAAAAGCAGTGAAGGGTGTGAGTCACAGCCTAAATCTTTAATATGAGTCACGCTAAAAAAGAACAGAAATCACCACATGTAATGGGAACATGGAGCACAGAAAGCCTAAAAAACTCACATACTTATGACAGATGTAGTAAGTTATTAACACCTCATTTGGTGAAGAGGACCCCACCCAAAAGTAAAGTTCTGTGAAGCTAAAATAACTGAGCTCAGCACAGAAGTAGATCACGAATGATCACATCCGCTGGGCTGGGAGAGGTTACATCTTACAAATGTTCAGCCGTTGCACGAGCATGCACTCTCCCCATGGAAACTGTACGAGAAAGTGTGCGTGTGTGTGTGTGTGGGGGAGGGGGGTTGTTGTATGTATGTGTATGATTGTGTGTGTCTCTTTCTTTCTCTCTCTTTCTCTCTCTCTCTCTCTCTCTGTGTGTGTAGTTGAGTTTGTATATGCATGACGGATTTCCTTGACTATTGGATTGCAGCAGCATATCCTGGCCCTCAGTACATCCATGTGAGCTCCCCAAAGGCAGCCCAAAGAGTTGGAGCGGGGCCTTAGATGTCTGTGGGATGACGGTAAACGGCCAACAACACTTGTCCAAGTGACCCAGTTTTCTCCACCACTGGAAGAGAGGCTGCTCGCAGAGGCACGGAATCTGATCAAGGGGCTTGTGGTGTGTCAGTTTGGTTATTGAGAAGCATCTTTGTGATCAATCTTCTTCTCCCTCAGCTAGCTGCGTCCAGAGAGCTGTCTTCTTGTGTGCTCTAGATTTTATCCTGGCCTGGCTGTCCCTGTAGCATCCATCAGCACAGATAAAGGCAGCCTGGGAGAGACAACCATGCGTCATGTCTGAAGTAGGAATCTGTGTGTGTGTGTGTGTGTGTGAGAGAGAGAGAGGGAGAGAGAGAGAGAGAAAGATTGTTTTTGTAAGTGTGTATCTTCCTTTGTCTTTCTTTCCTTCACTCTCTCTTTCCATCCCTCCATCTCTTTCTCTCTCTGAGCCGTTGCTGTGCTGTAGGCTGTGGCCATCCCATAATAGGCTCTGAGGCGTTGCTGTGCTGTAGGCTGTGGCCATCTCATAATAGGCTCTGAGGCGTTGCTATGCTGTAGGCTGTGGTCACCCTGTAAGCTCTGAGCCGTTGACAGGCCTGTGTTGTGTCTACTGGTCAGTCCACCTGTGTGTTTCTCATTCCGAAACAGCCACAGAAATGTGTAGATGTCCGCTCTCATACACCCAAGAAAAAATATTCCTCTCAAAGCAACACAATGTAGCTCTTATACCTTAAAATAACGACTTCAAACTCCCAATCCATTAACTAAAAGTGTTCATTTTTAATTCCACCACAAGGTGAAACTATCTGCAAACTGTAAAATCGTCCCCATGGAATTATAAGGTTCTTTCTGCATTCTGAGTAGTTCTGAAATATTGAGCTTCAAAGTTTTAGAATTCCATAGTGTTATATTGATATAGCTGATGTCCAAAAATGCATACAACTTCAAGAAACACCCCACATCACCTTATGAAGTTGTCATAGAACAGAAATAGGGCAATAACTCGATTTTGACAAAAATGTCAGATAGAACTTTAAAATTCAAAGGGGGCAAAATGACAAAAGATGCTCAGTGTTATGTTACAACATGCACAGACAGTTCAACTGAAGGTTGATTCGTATATTCAGTGAGCACAGCAACATCCTGAACTTGACAGACAGCAACTGAAAATCCATGCTTTAATAAGGCCCCTCTAAAAGTCAAACCATAACATTTAATAACATCCACAGTTTGCGTAGTATTTGGATAACGCAGGAACAGCTGTTAAGATGATTACAGCAGCGCCGGAAAAATGGCCGTAGGAAAATGGGAGAGGAGAGACCTTGGAGGTTCAATTCTCTGGGTTAGCCAGCACATGTCTGACCACAGACTGGTCCATAGATCCTCTGATCTGGCTCAGGCTCTGTGAATCATCTCTTGCATAACTTCTTCGCAGGGTGTTTGGTTTCACCCATGATACCCAGGTGAACTGCAAAACTTCTCTAATGTCAATGTAGCTATACTGTCAGTGTTCCATCATATACAACAAAGATTGTCTTAAAAGACGTGAAATTTTTTTAGATGTGAGAATTTCAGTTTTCAAGTCAATTCAATTAAATTCAATTTGTGTGATAACAACACCTAAGGTTTTAATATAAAATTGATATTAGGAGAAATAAATATGACACACTTTGTTCTGAGATGAAATTCAGTTCCAACATTAAGGCCACAAATTAACTTGACATATGACTATGACTCTTAACATTAACCAACAAAACTTAATAGCTGTCTTAAGCAGGACATATTTTAGGCATCAGTAAGCATTACAGACACCCTAGAAGTCCTGCATAACCACATGGGTCTCCTGAAGTTGCGTCTTTATGGTGTCGGCCTGGTTAGACTGTCTCTGCAACTCTAGTCCCTCGTGCTGTGAATTGTGCCAATAAGCCAATAAAGCCAATAAAGCGCTTATGATTTGGAATTTTGGGTGGAAAACCATGAACACAACACATCACAAGTAGACTGATGAATGTGACAAGGCTGACAAAGTCTAAGATGATGACTGGGCCACGGCGTAGGAAATGTCTTCATGCTGAAACGATGTTCCAAGGAGTGTCATATAACATTGTTCTTTTTTTTTCTGTACGGCATACAAAATGGACTCACTTAAACCAAGTAACATGCCAGCAGAGTGCTTTTGGCCAGTTGTTTAAGTAACTTAAGTACATAATTATCATAGTTGCCTGCCATTCCTCTACAGTAGGTTACCTAGATCAGCTGCTGCCTGCCTTCTCAGTCACACATGTCCATAGGCTCTTCTGTAGGTCTGCAAATGTCTAATTTACGCAGCAAACTACTGGGGAAAATGAACTGCTTTAATATGTGGCTTATTCAAAATCATTGACCTTCCCATTAGAATGATGTGGAGAATAAGGCTTAGGAAGTTGAAGATTATAGGAAAATCTTCTACAGTTCCTCTTCACTTTGGTCCGTCCTGTGCAACTGCTGGGCTTTGTGTTGATGAGATCAGAACAGTTTTGTCCTGCAGCTTTACGGTCCAGCCCACGGGCACTATTTCTTCATCCTCCAGAAGCAGTTTACAGCTCCATTTAACTTCATTCATTACAGCAAAATTAGCTGGAAAACACAAAGTGTCTCGGTGGGCATGTAAACTCTTAGATGCATGGAGCGAGCAAAGCAGCAAGCCCAAAGAGACCACAGACTTTACAAGGCTTGAATGAGCGCATAACATGCATGTGACGTTGGCTTGTATTTAAAAGGAAAGTTTCCAGTGAAGGCCAGAGCAATGCCCATATTAATGGTTACGTTACATCATCCTTGCCCTTGGCATTACTTACAGAGACAATCAGAGCTTGACAGACACAGCTGGAAATGTTCATTGCAATTGTGATAATCAAGTTGGAATTGATTGTAGGGATTTGTACAAATGGTCAAATGTAGACAATTATCTGTTTGAAACTATGGGCACAGAACAGGCATAGCAGAAGAACACTAGAAAGTAGATTAACTTGAAGATATAAACATATTTTGTGGTCATTGTTTATGAGTCTTAAAAAGTGTAACATATATTTGCTGTAGGGGCAGGGACTCAACCACTCTAAAGCATCTTCAATGACAGATGTCAGAGGGCCCCCTCATGGCTAAAAATGGTAGTACCTTCATGTGTGAAGGTTCATACAGTAGAATTGGATGTGGTTCAAAGATTGATATATACAAATCTGTACATTATATTCCCAATTTTGTCCGTCTGTCAACATGTTTTATGGGTCTTCAAGGGTTATCAAATGCGATTTTACACAGACTTTTTAAACAAAAATGAGCAATCCTGCCTATAGTCATCCAACCACACCAATTTGTATTGCATACTTGTAAAACAAAAGTACTTGTGTCTAAAATGAAAGGTAGAAGAGGATATTATATATATATATATATATATATATATATATATATATATATATATATATATATATATATATATTAGCTTAATGAATATCAGTCTGTTTAGTGTCCTTTATCATCAGGATAGTCTTATCGATTAAACCGTCAGACAAATCCATGAACAGCCTTATACTCTTCCTTGGGGTCAATGTGAGATCAGGTCCATGAGAACTGTAGAGTTATGCAATGACGTATTCACGTTAAGTTAAAACACACCCCTTATTGTACTGTATTCATATTATATCATCCAGTTGTTTCGGTCTGATGAATGCTTGACATTCATGTCACTAATCTAGGGTTAGGTTTTAGGGGTTGGGTTGGTGGAAGGGTTTAGCCATAGCCTACTGTCACAACCAGTTTCCATCGGTACATGGGGTCTTCATGGTAGAGGGGAGAGATTGAGAGAAAGTGAGATTGAGAGAAAGTGGAAATGGAGAGGGATGCAAGGGGCTTGGAATGTGTGGGGGAGAAGGGGAGAGGCAAGAGAAACAGCTGCTGCAGGGTAAAGGCCTTAGGCCAAGTGCTATAAAATGGGGTTAGTAAATGATAAAATCACCAAAGGAAAAGTGTTGAAAAGGCAAGGGTTCAGCTATCAAACTAATGTGATAAGATCAATTAATGTGATCAATTAATCGTAGGGTTACAGTTAATCTACATTATCAGAATAATATTCTAAAATAATCAATTAATTTAAATTTTATTTCATTTTGTAACAGACATAAGGAATTAATGTCCAGGCTTTCTGGATTCTTCATGCTTGATTAAGTTTCCGCTGTGTTTTCAAGGAACATGTTAAGTGTTTGAATGACTTGGCTCTTTTTACATTACATTACATTACATTTAGCAGACACTTCTTAACCAAAGTTGACCAAACTCTTGAAACCCTACTTTGCACAGTCATGCTTAAAGTGAAACAATAACAAGAGGCTCCCTAGTGACGCAAAGAGCTGTCATCCATGTAAAAATAACCCTATGTCTTTTGTTTCTTGATGTTGCCCTGAGATACCAGCTAGAGGAAAGTGGATCGGTTTCACCACGCACCCTCCACTGCCACCCCACGTTACCAGGACAACAGAGGTGGAATCCCCAGAGGTCCTGCCGTCAGGGGCTTTTGCTATCCAGCACGTTACGAACGATCTCGGACGTGCTAAACTCTGTCTTATTTGAGGATTCCTGAAATTTGGGCTTGTGAGAGAGAGGGAATATTTTTGTCCATTCTGCCACTGTGTCGCAGTTGTTCCTGAACGGTGTTTCAGGGGGCAGGGCCAACAGGTGCACTTTCAGGTAAGGCCGGTTCCCAGATGCACTGCACAAAGCTGACCAGCGCCCTCCTCTTCCGCTTACCTGGTGTCCTGTTCGCCGTCTCTTAAATTGGAACAGCTTTCGGCATCACCAGTTCCTCTTTCCAGCACCACACCGGTTGTACATTAAGAGCACAAAGGTATGTTGTTCATGTTCAATTCATTCTGTTTACTGCATGGGTATATTTTATTTGTCTGTTTCTGTGACTATGTAATACTCATATAAGATATGTACAAAACATGTCATTGAATATTCTCTAATTACACGTGATGGTAAAACAGGAGACATCAATATAGTGAGTTAATATAGTTATATAGTGTTGAAGAATGACTTCAGGCATCTTTTGTTGTGTTTAAATATGTACTTGAGTAGAGGCTTTATTATTGGATCAGTGGCCATAAGAGCTTCTGTTTTGTTTCCAAACTAAAAGCATAACTCTGGACTCACTGGACCAAAGAGAATGAAAACACGTCTATCTTCACCTTGGCCGCGATTCTCTCTTCCCATTGGTCCTTTGTTTTAGTTTTGTCCTGTTCAACCAGAAGGACAGCTTAGAGAGAATGCATAACTGAAATGTCTGTGGAATCACACACCCTAGGTGTGTCATTGCTAATTCCAAATCTTGTCTGTCTTGATGATGACATCAACGAGTCTGAGCAGCTCTAACACATCAGAAATGAAGAGATAACTAGTCATATTTCTTTGATGTGTGTGGGGAAATAGTACAGTGTATGGATATCCATTAAAACCAATAGTATACATTATTGTGCATTTTTATGTTGACAGTTTAGACTTTTTTGTTCTTGTTTCTTTAATGTAGTCACAAATGCTCTCCATATCTAAAGGACAAGAAAATACTCACTCTCATGCATCATACTAACATTGAGTCATGCCCATATTGGAAGTCAGTTATATGAAGGAAATGCTCTTATGGTGTATTTTTAATATCTTCCAGCAGAGAAAACAGACATGACACAAAGGCTGGACTTGGTTTTGGCTCTGTGTCTGATTCTTCAGAGCTTCTGTGGGGTTTCACTTCAGGATCCCTCAGAGTTTGAAGGTGGACTTAATGACGACTATTTGGATGAATACATTACTCAGGTCCCCGTAGTTGGTTTGAATGACGTGGGAGAGGCAGAGAATGATCGCCCTGCTGAAGGTGGCTTGGCCCTTGGATCTATGATGTACAGTGGCGTGGAGGACTCCCAGACGAACGTCTCCGTCCCAACCCTGAGTGGGAGCGAAGGAGAGGAGCCCTCAGCCTCCTCAGACATCATCGTGACCCTTTCACCAATGCTCCGGTCAGATGACTCTCTTGATGTCACCGTGGAGGAGGACGCATCTGTGGATTTGCCCAGTACCACACCAGAACCAGAAATGGGATTTAATCCCAGTATGTTCAGAGATGGCAATTCATCGTCAGTGAGTAATGAGATAAGTGATGCCAATGCCACACCAGAACCAGTAATGGGATTTAATGCCAGTATGTGGAGAGAAGGCGATTCATTGCCAGAGACAAACAGCACAGTCAGCACTGGTACTGACGCTAACAGCACAGACATCACTGGTACAGACACTAACAGCACAGACGTCATCAATGCATCATCAGGGACCAACAGCTCAAATGTCACCAATCCTCTCAACCCAGGACCCACTAACCCCCCTGGGGTAAATGTCACCATGGGCGGCCTAAATCCTGCTACTGAAAATCCAGCAGAAAACACGCCTGAGCCAACAGCAGAAAATATTCCAGCGTCTACAGCAGAGAAAATTCCCGAACCTACGGCAGAATATATTCCCGCAACTACGACAGAGAGTATTCCTGAACCTACACCAGAAGTCATTCCAGACGACACAGCTCCTCCAAGTGGAAATGACACAGCTTTGGCTAAAGCTGCAGCCGCGGCCAATGCTGAGCAAGGTGAGAGAGCTGCTCTCAGGCTACTCCTCATTCTGAGCGGAGTAGACCCTACCACTACTTTAGCTCTAAGATCAAACCAAACGATGCCAATATTTAACACCATTAGCAGTACATTCAGTCATAATGCTCTCTAATGAACAAGAATAGTGTATGATGTATGTAACAATAATGTTGGGCAACCGTGGCCTACTGGTTAGCACTTCGGACCTGTAACCGGAGGGTTTTAGCCCCGGTTTTAACCCCGACCAGTAGGCACGGCTGAAGTGCCCTTGAGCAAGGCACCTAACCCCTCACTGCTCCCCGAGCGCCGCTGTTGATGCAGGCAGCTCACTGCGCCGGGATTAGTGTGTACTGCGCCGGGATTAGTGTGTGCTTCACCTCACTGTGTGTACACTGTGTGCTGTGTGTGTTTCACTAATTCACGGATTGGGATAAATGCAGAGACCAAATTTCCCTCACGGGATCAAAAGAGTATATATACTTATACTTATACTTATACTTAATAAAGCAGCCATTTTGGGTGTGTTGTCTCACTGGAGGATGAGGCCTCCTGGCCTAACCCCTTTCCTCATTGTGACCCGTGGTTCCATTGTTCCATGATGGTTAAGAAAAGCCACGTCACCATCATCCTCTCAGAAGTCAAATGAAACATGACTTTCCTTCATTCAGCGTATGAGTTAACCTACATAGGAGTTTCACTTTACATAGAGATCCAGTCTTTTCAGCTCCACTGGATGGAATACAATTACAAACAGTAACTGCCCCTGTTGTGGGCAAAGGCTTCTTTTACATACACCTCTCACTGGACAATGGGGCCTGTGTTCCCATCCCTGGAGCTGGGAGGGGCAATTTCCTGAGGTCAGCAACAGACCCAGGCAAGAGTGCTGAACAGGGATCAGGCTAGTTGCTAACAACAGTGCCTGAGGACTATAGCAGAATGGGATATTACAGCAGTTTTTTGAATACCTAAAATGGTGGTCTGGTTGACGCACAGTTAGACTGATGCTACAGAACCTCTCATCAAAAGATATAGTATAAGGATGGCATAGAAAGTTGTATTCACTGTGCTAAAAACTACTCATCCATACAAAACGATGAAATCCTTTTCTACTTTTAGGAAAATAGGTAATGTACTGTTATAGTATCTGTTATAGAACCACACTGTTGAGTGAATCTCACGAAGCCTGTCAAACTGACATCAAAATATTATCTACCTCATTTGATTGATTTTTTTAATTTTAGTGACTAAATATAATGTGAACTTTTATTTATTTATTAAGTATTATTGTAAAACAATTTAATATAACTTTATTTTAATGTTATGGTAGCATGATCCAGAATAATTCTTGCTTCATATATTTTGAATTAATTAACTCTAATTACCAAAATACCACAGCATATCAGTAATGATAATCACAGTGTAACAGAATAAAGATTCTATGACATTAACACAAGTATCATGATGTGAGAGAAGACAGAACAACTGAACTTGATTCCATTTTAATGCTAATAAAAAACGTCTGTTTTCGGAGACTAGGACCCGGACACTGCAGTTTAATGAGAATCACCCCGCTCATCCAGCTACACTGCTACACAGCTACACTGGCTACCTATGGCGGCCCGCATCAAATTCAAGTCTCTAACGCTTGCCTACAAAGTAGTCTCCGGTTCTGCTCACACCTACTTGAATGCCCTCATACAGACTTACACTACCTCCAGACCGCTGCGCTCCTCTGACGAACGACGTCTAGCTCTACCACCGGTGCGCTCAAACCAATCCAAACTTTTCTCATCTGTTGTTCCTCGTTGGTGGAACACACTGCCAGTTCCTACAAGGGCAGGGACATCCTTTTCCACTTTCAAAAAACTCCTGAAGACCCAGCTCTTTAGAGAACATCTACTCTCATAGCAACACTTACAACAAGTCTTACTGATCCTAGCACTCACCAGCCGTTTTAAACTGACAAGTAAATGTTAAAAACAGCACTCACCGACGCACTTATTCTTACTGTACTCTAATGTTTTTTTTAAACTGTCCTAAAATTGTGAGAATTGTTCTAAAACTTACTGTTTACCATGTTGTTAGTCGCTTTGGTTAAAAAGCGTCAGCCAAATGTAATGTAATGTAAATGTAATGTAATGTAATGTAATGATTGAAAAATATTTTTAATAGCCACTGCATTCTTATTCATAATGGTGTTTACCCTCAAAGGTGTGGACTCAGGAACTCAGAGCACAAACAATGGAAGAGCATGGGGTGTGATCCTGGGCCTCGCAGTGACTGTGGGAATCGTGGGTCTGGTCATGTACGTCTTACTGAAAAGAAAAGAGCGTCTGAACTTCTCACACAGTAAACTGGTTGAGGAAGCACCTGCAGATCCAGGTAAGAGCAAGTTAGTGCTGATTAGGACATGGAGTAACACAGAGTAACCCACAAATCGATACCTTTGTGATACTTGGACTTGGATTAACGATAATACAGTATCAACAGTGATTCTGTGATACTCAATACCTACATAGAAAATCATACAATTCATCACAGTATCTGTGTGATGTGTAACTGAAGAAAAATCCCCCCTAAATAGGCAAAAATAATGAATTTGATGTACAGCATAGTGTATTGATAACTTTTAAGAATTTTTATATTTTGCCCCACCCCTAATATTGCAGATACTTTCAGTAAATTTAAGTTGATTATGACACAAACAACAGTAAGATGATGTGAGACTCGAGTTATATTTACTGAATATTTTTCTATTTTTCTCTTCTTTTTTGTAGTTCTCAGATTGGACAACGGTGAGCCACTGGACTTGAAATATGATGGGTTTGGATACTATAATCCTTCCCTCCAAGGAGATGACATTCAAATGTCTAACTTCCCATCTGGCCGTCCACGCTGATGTCTTCTGTCCTGTGCCATCTCGCTCGAACTCTGACTTTTGTTGTTTGCACCTCCACCACCAGATGAAATTCCATCTGAAACAGCATATGAAGATTACTGTACAAATTATGTAGATAAAATTGCCAAATAGCCTCACATTAAATATTCTATACTTTTCTATAATGAGCTGCTGTATAATGAACCTGTTCCGTTGATTTTCATCCTTATTTAGCTTACTTTAGTGTATGTTTCTTTTACAGAAGGATATGTGAAGGGTAGACTACTATATAAAGAGAAATCCTAGGTGTATAGTAATTGAAATTTTCTATTTTTAATATATATTTAGTATTTAAAAATATGAAGTGATTATATATAAATAATTTTAAAGTTTAAAGTTTAAAACTTATTATTGAAATAAAATGAATGATGACTGTCTACCACTTCACCTTCATCAGCTTTTCACTTTTCAGAGACATGAAATGTTGGTCACCCTTAACTTAAACACAAATGTATCTTGTGGACAGTGTATAAATAGGCTAAATGGAAAACATGCTGACAATTACATGCAATACCTTACACACACAAGTAACACCTAAGTACAGTAGGCCTATGTAGGAAAAAAAGAAGCTACTAAAGAAAAGTTATGATCTAAGTATAACATGTCAGTAGGCCTATGTGTCCCTTAGCCACTGCTTTGGCAACAATTTTCTCATAAGGTTTATTCAATTCTGTCAGGCCACTTTTGAAGTAGTAAAACTACTCGCAAATCCAAAAAGTAATAAGCCATGTACAATCACACACCTTTAAAAAATGAGTGCACTGCTCATCCTCGCAACATAAAGTCCAGTGTTCAACAGAGGTGGACGAAGTACACAATTCCTTTACTTAAGTGAAAGTATAGATACACCTTGTCAAATATTACTCCAAAACAAGTGAAAGTTGCTAAGTCAGATTTTTACTTAAGTTGAATTACAGAAGTACCTGCTTTTAAAAATACTTCAGAAGTACGAGTAGGCCTATTTATCATTTTTAATGTATTGTAATGTGTAATGTTTATTTGGTCATACAGTAATAGGGTATCCATCATTTGTTCAGTCATACATCCAACAAAAACATTTTACCTATTGTCATAACTTTGCAACTGTTCAAATGGATGCAATAATATAATTTAAATCATTATTCATTCTCTATTCACAAATCTAAAAACATTTTAACTGCCCAATACAAAGATTAACTACTCAATTTTGAGTAGATGTACGCTAAAGATCTAGCTATGTGGTGAATGTCAGGTGATTGTCTAATTTCATTTCAATTTCACAATGATTATGGAGGATAACCTGGTTAACACCAAACCACGTCTCAACTGCAAACAGGTCTGCCAAGCTATGGATGGTGTTCTGATGAAGAATCTATTGCAAACAGGTTTGTGTAGTTCTTCCAAGCTACATTGAGGATGTTCGGATGAAGAATCTATTGCAAACAGGTTTGTGTAGTTCTCCAGGCTACATGGAGGATGTTCTGATGAAATATATATTGCAAACAGTTGTGTAGTTCTCCCACATGGAGGATGTACTGATGAAGAATCTATTGTCGCCATACCTCAGCCAATTTCAAATTGGACTGTTGAAAAAAATTTACTTCAAGATGGTCAATCACATTATTGCATTCAAAGCCTCAAAAGTAGCCTAACGAATACTTCATGCTCATACTTCAAATGTAGTGGAGTCAAAAGTACAGTAGCCTAGGCTATTTGTCTATATTTCAAATGTAGTGGAGTAAGTCTCTGGCTCGTCAGGCTAGTATAATAAGTCACAAAAATATTAATACTCAAGTAAAGTAGGCCTACAGATACTCAAAAGTCATACTTAAGTATCCTACAGTAATCAAGTAAATGTATTTAGTTACTGTCCACCCCTGGTGTTCAACCACACACCTTTAAAGTAGGAAGGACTACCGCCTCATCAGTCAGTTCCTAATGGCCTATAGGCTATTTGACCTTAGTAGATAGCCTATATTTCAGTGTTTCTCAAAGTGTGGTCCGCAAGCCATCCCAAGTGGTCCGCAAGCAGACGTGGTAAAATATAATATAGATGAGTTGTTCGCAATATTGAACCAACTTGTATGTAAATTCAAACAGTTCTGCAACATGCCTATGTATGCTACGCCAGTTTAAATCATATGAATCCTCTGACACAATAAGCAAGGTGAGGCCTATTGTGTAATATACTGTTGAAGTACGTCTACTCTTCTTTTTTTTTTTAGCTAGGTGGTCCGTGAGGTTTTTTTTTCATTGGTTAAGTGGTCCTTGGTCTGAAAAAGTTTGAGAAACACTGCTATATTTCACCTTGAGTAGCCAGATATATTTGACTTTGAAAACTTAGAATGAGGCTTTTGGTTTAAGTTGTAGAGGGCTGAGTGTGTGTGTTCTGACCACCAGAAAATAAACTTTTAGTTGACATAGGCCTAGCTTTAAATATAGCCCACAGTAGTCAATTTAACCACAGACTTATCAGTATTACATTTCGCTGTTTTCCAACTGTTTTGTCCATCAGAGACACCGTACAACGCGTTTCTGATCGGCTTCCGCAAAAGTTATGTTGTTGTTACCTTTTTGTTATGATGATCAAGACAGAAAAGGTTTTACACTTAAAAAGTTCCCGCGGGGGGAAAGTGCGTGTCGTGCGTGAACATTATCTGAGAGAGCATGTGCCTTGTTTTAGCGCACTTTGTCAAGCTGCATGTCAAAACGGTAAAATACATTAGCTGTATATTTAAATGTTAGCTGACTGGCTACCTAGTTAGCCACAACCACCGAGATTGGTTCTTCTAACTCACTCAGTGGTGTCTTCGTACAACACTAGGATATTTAGATGGCATAGTGCACCGCATAACAATGTATATGCTGGCGTTACAACCTAAATGATGCACAATTAGTTGCTGCTAAATGTGTATTTAGCCAAGGGAGTGAGTTTGGCGCCCATAGCTTAACTAAGCCTGTGGTCTCACTGGCATCTGGCTTGATTGGATACAAACTTGTTACATTATAATCTTAAATTGTGACGTTTCATAGAAATATTGATATCCACACAACAAGGCACTTTTCCAGATAACAAATAAGGTAACATTATATGGACAAATTAGACACGAGGCAACACTTCTGTCCCCACTTACAACGTTTGTATCTGTCACTGTTCTTTCCATCCCTATAGAAGGCAAAATCCTGTCTGGAGACGTGACGCACTATGTCGTCCCAGATGCTGGCGTGGTGCGTGACTTCTTGGAAGTGCTGGAGTTTCGAGAGCTTCAGGGGATTGTGTTCATGCAGACTGCCTGTCAGGCTGCGCAGCACAGTCGACGCAGGTACAGCCCCCAGGCTAGAATAGAGATACTAAGATACTGAATCTTACACACAACATCTTTCAGCAGATCTCATGGTCCCATCCAGATCATAACTTACTAAGTGTCAGTTGTGATCTGGGATGCGTTGGGTGGATAGAGAAATAACTTCCTCAATATTTATATTTTATAGCTCCAATTTTGACACACTTCTTCTTGCTTAGTGTGGGGAACATATAGGCCTACAGTCTAAACTTTGCACTCTAAAGAAACACATGTGCTCTACCAGTTTGAAAGCCATGTGAACAAATCTTCCAATTGACAGAGGTTCAGTTTGTAATTGATGATCCTCAGTGACTTTGACTTGTGTCTTGTGAAGGCTGTACAACCGGCTGCGCAGCTTGCTGAAGGACCCACGGCATCACTGTATTCATTTCGCCAATGAGTTCCAGCAGTACTCTTACTGCCCCCGGGAGAAAGGAGAAAGCCAAGAGAAATGGCAGACAAGGTTAGAGACATCTCTCTTTCTCTCTCTCACACACACATACACACAGACACGCTATGGGAACAACCCACATTTAGACTGACTTTCCCATAACAGGCAGCTGATATTTACTAAAAGTAAGCGCCAGCTATGGAGTCTTTTATGTTGAGTTAACTCTGTCTGTGATGTGTCTGTAAATTTGATCTATTACCTTTGGTAGGTGTATTTATCATGCCGCGGTGTGGTACCATGACCATCTGGCAGGCCTCAGACCAGTGGTCATGATCACAGAGGACCAGGAGGCCGTGGCTGAGTATGGTAGCCGCACCAGCGGGGTGTACGTCATTTCAACTCAGGTACCGGGCTGGTGGACCAAATCCACTCAGAGCATGGAGCCTTTCTTTGTGTCTGACATGCCCGAGACATCCTAACTATTTTTTAACTTCTTGAAGTTATTTTATCGATTTTTCAGAAAGTTATTCAAATATTTGACTTGTCCTCCATGCCTTAAAATTGCCTTGCCTTGCCGTAGCATCTAGCATCTGATCCTTCTAGCATTTGGTCTATATCAGGTGTCACACATCCATGTGTATTGTATAATGTGCTGTGTGTCTTTCCCTGCTCATCCTGACCCGTGTTCTGTGTTGTTGGCAGGAGTACCTGCAGAGTTTCTGGCCGGAGCTGCAGGCCGCTCAGGAGCTGTACATCTCCATCTGTCAGGCCCGGCAGGAGCGCGAGAGTGAGAGCACGGAGCGCGAGTACACAGAACACCTGCCTGCCGAGGTGCTGGAGGCTGGCATCAAATCTGGCCGATTCATCCAGGTGGGCAGTCATGCAGTCAGTGGTGACCATTACTCTATAGAAAAGTAAACAGTGGTAAAACACCTCCTCCAAATCCACATTCACAGGATTAAACAAAATTAACAAAATTAAAGATGGCCTGAATGAAAAGGACTAAAGTTTGATTTAATGTTTATAATACAAGTGATTGCATTTAAATTTGAAGCCTAAAGCTAAATTTGAATGTAGCTAAAAGCTTTGTGCAAAGCATGTAGATTTTGTGCTGCTAAAATTAAGTAATGAAAGGAATTTTCTATTAGAGAAAAACTCACAGGATTTGTTTGTGTGTGTGTGTGTGTGTGTGTGTGTGTGTGTGTGTGTGTGTGTGTGTGTGTGTGTGTGTGTGTGTGTGTGTGTGTGTGTGTGTGTGTGTGTGTGAGAGATCAGGGTACCCTTAATGTGAACAAGCACAGGGCGCAGCATGAGGCCTTTGTTCGCTTTGAGGGCTCCTCGAACAAAAGCTCAGGTGAGTAGGTCATACAACACCAGTCTCATTGTTTTGGGAACTGTTGCTGTAACTTAATTCACACATAATTCACTGCCCCGTTGTTGACTGATCAGAGCTGAACAGCGACATCCTGATCTGCGGAGGGAAGAATCGTAACCGGGCGGTGCACGGAGACATGGTTGCCGTGGAGTTGCTGCCCGCCAGAGAGTGGCGAGGGCGCACAACTGCGCTGCATGAGGGTGTGGCGGAGGACAAGGCTGGGGAGGAGCCTCAGAGCCAACCGATGCCATCAGGTGAGTCTGCTGTACCCGCTACACCTGCCACACCTTACTGAGGTCACATGCAGGTTGGGAGAATATAAGGAATATTGATGATATTCAAAAACTTTTTTTTTTTAATGAAAACTTCAACCAGACCTGGGGGGTATTTTAAGTATGTGGTTTAGTGACAAAACGTGGGTAAGTTAACTCCGAGTAAGTGGTAAATCTCATACAACAAGAGCCCTATGGCATTGTTTTGTTAGGATAATGAAGCCATAGAGCTCTTCTATTTTGGTGGTTTACCACTTACTGTGAGTTAACTTACCCAGGTTTGTCACTAAACCATGTACTTGGAATACCCCCTGGATGATTGATTTATTATCCAAAGTGCAACTTTTCCAAAGAGCTTTCATTTTTGGTTCATTGGATCTCTGTCAGGTGTTGGTTATGTTACAAAATTCAAGCACATCATGGACAGAGGTATCTCTCCTCATAGTATAGGAGAGATGTTAGTGTAGATATGAATAGTATAGTTTGCTCCTCGTCTCCTTAGGCAAGGTGGTGGGGATTCTTCAGAGGAACTGGCGGGACTACGTTGTGACCTTTCCCCCCTGGGAGGAGGTGCAGTCTCAGAGCCGCAACTCCCAGCGCATCCTGGTCACACCCTGGGACTACCGCATACCCAAGATCCGCATCAGCACCCAGCAGGCTGAGGCCCTGCAGGTGACTACTGCTCAACACACACACACACGCACACACACACACACACACACACACAACGAATGGCCTGGACTGATTAAATCTTCGTGTAATCATAAAACAAGGAGCCGCAGCATAGGGGTAGCGCGCACATCGCCATGGAGACCCAGGTTGGAGTCTGACCAGAGGTCGTCTCCTGAACCCACTCCCCTTCTCTCTTTCCCTCTCACTTCCTGTCCACTCTTCACTCTTCACTCTATATGTAACACAGACTGGGTGTTGAGGCATGAGTTAGTGTTGGTAAATATGCTGAAACTGTGCTTCTGCTCCTCAGGACCACAGAGTGATCGTGCGTCTGGACTCGTGGGAGAGCACCTCGCTCTACCCCAACGGCCACACTGTCAGGGTTCTGGGAAAGTCTGGTGAGCTGGAGTCGGAGGTCCAGACCATCTTGGTGGAGAACTGCATCCATGTACCTCCATTCTCCGAGGCACAGGTGAGCCTGCTGTGGCAAAACTCTCATCAGGACATTGAGGGAGATTGCTTGTTTACAGGCAAGTCAAAGTAAAACTGGCAAGACAAAGTCTTGTCAAAGTAAAACTGGACCATGCATCATTGAAACCAGTTATCCTCTGTTATGTCGCTGCCGTTTGACACACTTTTTTACTTTGATTTGGGCTGCTGCAAGAGGCGTATGTGGCACAAAGCTCTGTTTGGACACCCATACAGTACGTTTGTGATAAGAGTCTGTGGCCTGTGCCTCACTTCAGCTGCGGGAGATGCCTGTGAACTCTGCGGAGCAGCCGTGGAGCGTGGCGCCAGAGGAGGTCAGCTCTCGGTTGGACCTGCGGGACACTCACCTGGTGTTCAGCATCGACCCGCTGGGCTGCGAGGACGTGGACGACACGCTGTCCATCCGCCTGCTGCCCGGGGGCACACGCCTGGAGCTTGGCGTCCACATCGCAGACGTCACACACTTCGTCCAGGAGGGCTCACTGACAGACCTCGAGGCCCGGGCCAGGTGAGGAGGGGGCGGGGGGGGTCGGGGGGGTCGGAGATTGGGTGAAAATCTGAAAAGTCTGTAAGCTTTGCTCATGGTAATACTGTATATACTATACTTTAAATACATATTATACTAAAAAGTTAACAGTGTGCAAAAAATATCAAGGGCAAAGATCAAAGTCCCCAATAAATATGCACTTAGATAAAAAAAAAAAAATCATTCTGGAAAAAGTCGCCTTGTCAAAAGTACCCTTGGTCAATCTCCCAACGACCTTTCAACTTCCCAATCTCCTGTCTTCTCAGAGCCACCACGTACTACCTGGCAGACCGCAGATACGACATGCTGCCGGCCGTACTGAGTGCGGACCTGTGCTCCCTGCTGGGAGGAGTGGACAGGTGGGAAGAACCTACCAATCAATCAATCAATCAATCAATCAGTGCATTCTTCCTGTAGTGTCAGCTTGAACTTCTTTAAAAATCAAGAAGATGATGCTTTTGTATGGGGTGTTGGGGTTAGTTTCACTCTGTTAAGAAGCTGAGGTTGTGTTGCGTCCCCCGCTATAGGTATGCGATGAGCGTGATGTGGCAGCTGGACGCAGAGTCTCTGTCCATGTGTAAGGTGTGGTACGGCCGCACGCTCATCCGGTCCTCCTACCAACTGCACTACGAGCTGGCGCAGAGCCTGCTGAATGGCGAGCCGGCCGAGGTCCCTGAGCTGGAGCGGCTGGACGACGCGGACGTACGGAGCCGGCGGCGGGCGGAGCTGCTGGAGGCTCTGCGTCTGCTGACCCGCGTGGCGCGGCACCTGCGGGCGCAGCGCGACCAGAGCGGTGCGCTGGAGCTGGAGGGGGTGGAGGTGCGCGCCCAGCTGGACAGCAGCAAGAACATCACGGCCCTAGTGCCCAAGCAGCCGCTGGAGGTGCACGAGACCGTGGCCGAGTGCATGATCTACGCCAACCACTGGGTGGCGCGCAAGATCCAGGAGAGCTTCCCGCACCAGGCCCTGCTGCGTCACCACCCGCCCCCGCGCCAGGAGTTCTTCAACCAGCTCATCGACAGCGCCCGCACCCGTGGCTTCACCATCGATACACGGTACACTTCTCCCAAATACAAAATATGTGTCCCAGTTACAGAAGTACCACATTGTATCATCAATGATAAAACCATAGTGCCACACTCTATTGTCCATGATATACAGTAGTGATAGGGTATAGGATTTACTTGGTATAAAATTATATTAATAATTTGTGGAATTTCAGTCATTTGTAAATAATATTCAAATTCTATTTTTAACCTACTAAATTGGAATGGTGTACCATTTGATGAAGTTTTAACTTTTTAATTTAATACGTTTTAAATTTTTTAATATGTTTTTAATTTGTGTTTCTCAAAACTGTGTGTTGAATAGTACTATTTTTACTTTGTCATCACCATGAGATACTGTGATATGGTTTTAAGTCTGCATTGCCCATCCCTCATCAGGGTGTCACCCAAGTCCTATCCCAGTGGTTTAAGGTGTCCCTGTTGCTTCCCCGCAGGTCTAATAAGGCTCTGGCTGACTCTCTGGACCAGGCCGTGGACCAGGGTGACCCTGTGGTGAACCGAATGCTGAGGATGATGGCCACTCAGGCTATGTCCAACGCTTTGTACTTCTCCACGGGAGCGTGCTCAGAAGAGCAGTACTACCACTACGGTAAATGGATCATTTGCTGTAAACAACTTCCTCTGTTTGTCTTCAAAACATGGAAGCCAGCCAGCTTGTATTCTATCTCATTTTCATACGCATTGTTTGAGGTGATGTCTGGTTTGCTTTTGTTTATGTTTTATTATCCTGTGTTTTCCATATCCATACGGATGTTCTCTCCCTGCTCGAGATCCACTCAGTATCTTATCTATCTTGTCTCTATGGCAACAGGTCTCGCTCTGGACCGCTACACGCACTTCACGTCTCCCATCCGTCGCTATGCCGACATCATTGTGCATCGGCTCCTGATGGCCGCCATTGTCGCCGAGAAGGACGCAGCACCCAGCAAAGCTCTGGCCTCCAACAAGGAGCTGGAGGAGCTAGCGCACCAGGTCAACAACAAGAACAGAGTAAGTGGAGCTGTTCCCACCTCCCTGACGGCCACTTCAAACTGGACAATATGTAACACTAGATATAGTTATCATAATTTACAAGATAAGAGGTTTAATACCATCAAAGAAGCTGGATTATAAATAATAAGTTATCTGAAGTTACGTTTTTCAAACAAGTGTAGCGCCATCTCTGAACAGAATAGAAGATAAGGTCATGAGGTTGGTTGGCTTGGCACTTGTACAGTAGTTTGCATTAGCTAGAGCCGTTTTGACATTTTGGTGGGGCCTGTGTTTGTTGTCCAGGCTGCGCAGCATGCACAGAAGCAGTCCACCGAGCTCTTCCAGTGCCTCTACTTTAAAGATAAGGACCCTCTCACTGATGAGCTCTGTGTCGCTGACGCTGTTATCTATGCCATCAGGGCCAACGGCATGCTGGTGTTTGTTCCAAGGTAAAGCCCCGTCAAAGCTGCAGTAAAACCTGTGTTAAGGGTCATTCACACCAAGAACGATAACCATAACCATAACGATAAAAGCGTCCACACTGAACAAAGTAAACACGATAAACAAAGTCTTTCCTTGTGTTAATGAATGTGACGGCTAAAATTTGATGGGTTCTGATTGGCTATTAGCTTTTTATCGTTCTCAAAATTGCTCTGAAAGTGATCCCCAACGATATCGTTCTTCATGTCGTTATCGTTATAGTTTATGTGTGAACGGTGTCAGTCATATTAACGAGAACGATATTTGTTTATAGTTATCGTTATCGTTATTGGTATGAATGGACCTTTACACACAGATTTAAGATAGTCAGTTGGTTTTCCAACTGATTGTGACCCAGGGACCACTGTTGTGAGGTGAAAAAAGTGAGTGAAAAATTAGGTAAAAAAAAAAGTGATTCTATGGGTGAAACTACATCATGGAATGCATGGTGAGGGACAATGACAGGTGACCTTGTGCATGTTTATTTCAGGTTTGGTCTTAAGGGTGCCGTGTACCTGAAGAGTCGAGAAAACCAGGTGGTGGCTGTGGAGAGTGACGGACGTTGTGTCTGGCAGGCGGGGACGTTGGACAGACACCTGGACCGAATTAGCACCAGCACAAGCATGGGCACACACACCTTCCGTGTGTTTGACCACATCACTGTGAGTCTGACATGTCTTCTCCAGAAATATTCATGTTGATACCCAGTTGGTTAAAAGTCACTAAATAAAAAGCATGTCTAAACTGAACTGCCAATCAACTCTCCCCATAAATAGATTAAGCTTAGTCCTAGGCTAAAATGAATTTCTTGAATTTCCCCTGGGGATCAATAAAGTATCTATCTATCTATCTATCTATCTATCTATCTAAAAGGAACCTTCAGTGAAAACCTCCATGGCGTGGAGACATTGGACAAGCTTTAATCCATACAGTATACTGGAAACTCTGTCAGTGTGTTAATGACACTAAGTTTGAAATAAATTGTAATTTGAATACATTTTAATTAATGTAGTGAATTATAGGTATATATACGAAAATAAAGGGCAATGCCACGGAAAATTGACTTTTTGTCACATTCATAATGCCAGTGAAATGCCTTGGCATTTGTATGATGTGAATAATAACATTCATTTGTTGTGCATTTTTTCTCATGTACATTATTCAGCCAAAATTAGCAAATGCTCAAATTTCATGTAATCATTCACATCATGCCATACCATCATATTTTATTGGCGTTATGGATGTTACAAAAAATTTAATTTTCCATGGAATTGCCCTAAATCGGAATTCATTTTTGTGCCCTCATCTCGTCCTGCTCCACCCAGGTGCGCATCTCTGTGCAGCCGGCCCGCTGCCACCCACTCAACCTCTGTTTGGAGGTGGTCAGCAGCCGGCCCCACCAGGCCCCGGTGGCCCCGACGGAAACGGGGACGCAGCCCAAAGGCCGGGGACGCTCCGAGCTGGTGCAGGAGGTGGTGCGTCTGGCGGAGGAGGCCTCGCAGCAGGCCGAAGAGAAGAAGGGCAGGAAGGCCAAGCTGCCCAAGGATGAGAGGGAGTTCAGGCAGAGCAAGCAGCCCAACCTGTACTCCCTCCTGCAGGAGATCGCAGAGTTGGCCCTGTTGGACCTCCAGACTTGTGAGCCTCCAAGTGTAGAGGCCCAGACATGTTCTATCTCTGCCTAGGGTCCTCAGAACAACACCTGGCTGTCTCCCGCTTCATGGTACAGCATAATACCACAGGGCCTTCCCCTGTAGATCTGTAAGGCCTTGGGGAAATGGGACTATACAGATGAACCTTTTTAGCCTCTGTGATCTCAAGAAACCACCGTCACGCCACTTCTGAACTACAGAATGTGGTCACCTGCTGCTTTAATTCACATTAGCATGGACTCTGTGTGCACCTTACAGAGCTGGGCAAGCTCTCATGGGGACACTTTTAAAGCGTGATGCTGTTTTTAGGAGTTTATGTGGGTTGCACTGGTTGTACTACAATAATGGAGTGTTCTGATTTACTATTAAATAATATAGATATTTGTTAACGCAAGCCTTGTTTCACTCAATTTAGGCACAAATGCTGATTAACAGTAGCCTAGAAATCTAGACGCGCCCCTAGCGGCAGCGGCTAGTCTAGCAACTCTCCGTTGGCTTGTGAGCTCCAGAAATCGAAACTTAATCAGGCCAATGAAATACATAATGATTGATGGCAGAGTTGCAACGGTTTGGCTTGAATTCCCTGCTACTTGAAAACAAATAAGATGGATGTTGCTGCTGGCGAACAGTGTGACACGAGTTAAGCTTTTATTAAGTTGGCAAACGTTTGAACTAGCCAGCTCCGCTGGTTGGAAACGCATGGGACTCATAGCGCTGCCGCTGTCCTATTGCGTGCAGAGGGAATTTGAAAGACAACTGATTATCCCGCCCCTCGGACTGAGCACTGCGAACGGTGAGTGCCCAGACCCTACATTTTAATGTGGGTCTGGCTCGTCAGCCTAGATTAACAGGGTTTTAGTGTCTTTGCCTGAACAAGCAATAGGCAGGAAGGTTACTTGATGGCAGGTTTGCTTGTATGCAATATAATCTAGATCAACACGTAAGCCCTGTTTAAATCCTGTGGGAACGTTCTACTTCATAATCAGGGCAGTGAATGTTGGCTTGGCAGAAGCAGGCCGGTGAAGTCTTCAAATAATGGGTACTCCATAGCCTCATTGACACCAGACCCTTCTCAATTTACAGTGGGCCTGGAAAAGGTTCATTGATTTACGACTTCCAGCAGGGGGGTAACTAGTAGTGAAATTAAACTTGAATTGGCACATTAAACTCATACCAAATCAAAAGTGTAGCAATCTTGTAAATTAAGGTTTTAAATGCAGTTGTTGACTCAATTCCAAAGAAATACACAACCATGCCGGATTAGTGATTGTTTTTGCGTGCCCTTGTTTTAGGGATGGTGGAAATGGGCTTCAGACCTTGAATTTCACCTGGGGATCAATAAAGTATCTATCTATCTTCAATGGTCTCTTGGTCAGACTGACCTACAGAGCAAATCCCAAATTTGCCGAAAGTTTGTTTGGGTATTCCCAGGCTAGGTACACCAGACGAGCTTCCTGGCGCTCTAATGAAAATAAAATGTTGGAAGATCATGAAATTGTACGATCAGTAGATATTTCATTATTGACTTCCTACAGCGCCCCCAACTGGGGACAGGGTGGCACTGTGCTCACAGAATGTGGTGTGTATTTGGAGCCCTCATAACCAATCATAACCGGCCAGTTTCCCAGACACAACTGGTCCTGGAGGGTCCAGTTTATTAGTGGTATGTTGAGTTTAAAGTCTGAAGTGTGTTCAAATTTGACAGAGGCAAATATTCCTGACAGACTGATTTTCTTTGAACTCTTAACATTGAACACTTTTGTTTAAAAATGGTCAATTGTTTGATCTACACTGTGAACAAAATGAAAACGTTTGCCTCGGCTTGCCACATTTGAACACCTCTGGCTTTATGCTCAATCTACCACTTACCTAGTTTAAGATTTATCAAATAGTCCATAACTCTTAGTCCAAAACTAAAAAGCTTTTAGTCTATGACTAAAGACTATGCTTAGTTCATGTATGGGGAAACTGACTACATGGTATCAGTACTATTGGTTGCTCATACAAAACTAAGAAAGAAAAGCAAGTACAACAAAAATAATTTGGTGTACAGTAAGTTTTGCTTGGACCCCTAACAATTACACAGCGGTGCTTACACAAAGAACAAACTTTATTAAAAGAACAAGAAATAATTACAAAGAACAAAACAGGATAAAAACAAAGACCAAACTGGATTGAAAAAAAGAAAATGAAATGAGAAGTGCGTTGGGACAGGTGAGACACATTTGGGTCTTCCTATCTGCCTTTCATGTCTCCTGGCCGATCAGACTAAATCAGCAACGCTCGACGTGGCCTACAGTACTGCCACTCACGCGTGTGGAGGCAGGAAAGAAACAAACGCAGCCTGCGCTCAAGCTTCGTCATATAAGGCTCTTCAAGGTGATTGAGAAATCAGTTGGCGAAACAAAGCTCTGGAGTTCAATATGGAGTATGTTGACAACTTGTTCATCTTGGCTTGGATGGGATGATTGGGTATTCGTTGACACCAGCTGTAAGTTATTTGGCTTTTGCATTGATGCACATGGACGAGGTTAACTGAATTTTCTTTGTAGAAAAGCAGACCTGCCTGATTGGTGGCCTATGCAGAGTCTGATCATGATTCTTGTGGTGAAAGGCAAGGGTACAGGGGGGTGAAAGGCAAGGGTACAGGGGGGTGAAAGGCAAGGGTACAGGGGGTGTGGTCAATCACTACTGTCCACAACGCCATTGGTCAGTTCTGGGGCCGGAGAGTCCTGCTCATCATCAAATAATGGCGAGTCCTGTGGTGGAGCTTTGTCTTTGGACGTGTCGGCGGATAATGGTGAGTCCTGTGGCGGAGCTTCGTCTTGTCTGGCCGTGTCAGCGGCAGCGCTGTGCTCCGAGCTACCCGTCTCTTCGTCCTGCTGCTTTGGCTCCTTGTCCTGTTCCTGTACATCCTCCTGGCTCACTGGAGTGGACGTGGACATGGACGTGCTCGGCGAGGGCTCCTCCACCGCACCACTCGCATCTGCCTGGGAAGCATCTGAGGAAACACAGAGCAGTTATCAGTTATGTTCATGTCAATAAAGATCATATGCTAATACTTTCTATATCAGAAATGAACACCTTTGTTGAAGCTCTAAACATAAATATTAAGATTGAAAATTATAACTGAGACTATGTTTGGCATGTTTCACTGGAGGATTGTTCACTGTGCTGACAGTGCCATGTGCACTCTGGCACTCTGTACCCGGCAGTGGGTACTGCACTCACCTTGTTGCTGCTGCTGCTGCATTCGGGCCAGTCTCCTCTCCAGGGCCAGCTGCTTGTTCAGTTCGATGCGTCTCCGTTGCTCCTCTGACAGGGACACCGGGGTGGGGGCAGGCGTGGAATGTATGAAGGGGTCCTCAGGGAAGTTCCCTTCTCCAAACAGGTCATCTGGAACACGGTCTTGAGGCTCGTCTGGGACACCGTTCTGAGGCTCGTCTAAACCACGGCAATAAGGGTTTTTTTTTATGTAGAAATGTCAGAACTAAATATGACCTCACATTCCCCAGGAAACACCTTGAAACTGTTCAATTCCATCTGCCTTTTTGAAGAACTTATATTACATTGAACTGAATCTTCGATGAGAAAGGATTGGAGGAGTTTGAGTTCAATGCCTTAATATTATTTGTCATACAAAACCTCTTGGTGGCAAAATACCAAATATATATTCATTAGATCACATCATCAGACATTTCTACAATATCAAGGACAAAGCTGGCTCTCGGAAGGAGTATTTCAAGATATTTCACTCTTGGTCATCTGATGGACTCACCTTCATTACCGATGAAGTCCTCATGTGTGAGGGGCATGTCCAACCGTATTCGTTTGAGACAGGTCTGTAGGGTGAGAGGGTTGTGAAGTTATGGTTTCATTCAGGGGCGTTGTGCAAGACAAAATTATGGGTGGGCAAGAGGGGAGGGGGGCACAAATCCTCATCCTGTAATAAACCTGGGAACGTTTCCCTTTCTTAACACATCTCCGCACGGTTTTGCTTCCACGTCATTTGTAATTCTCACCACAAGTGTATGCATCTAATTTTCAAAAGTTTGAAAAAAGGATTGGTGTTCTACTAACCACTTCAGCAACACGCGGTTAAATCCTCAGGCCTTGGTGAGCAACAGAGTTCTCTAGGCATGCATGTGTGCTGTCCGAGCCACAGTGGTAGAGAAAACAAAGACCACTCTGCATGCTGATACTTACTAAACATACCGGTGGGTCTCAAAACATTTCAATATCGTGGAAAAGTTCATTTTCTGCCCTAATTTATTGAAAAAAAAATAATCTTTCATATATTCTAGATTCATTACATATAGAGTGAAATATCTCAAGCCATTTTTTGTTTTTACATTGATTATGGCTTACAGCTCATGAAAATCAAAAATATGTTTCTCAAAATACTAGAATAAAGATGTTATAATACAGAAATGTCAGTTTCCTTTAGTCTGGTTCAGTAAACACAACCACAATCATAGGAAAGACTGTTGGTTTGATAGTTGTCCAGAAGACACTCACTGACATCCTCCACAAATAGGGTAAGCCACAGAGTGCTATATCAAAGCATATTCATGGAACGTTGACTGAAAGGGAAAAGTGTGGTAGGAAAAGGTGTGCAAGTAACAAGAATCTATGGGGTACTGTCAAAAGGAAGATGAGAGACACCAGACCCAACACTACAGATTACCTTAAAGGAGAATTCCGGTGTGATATTGATCTAAAGTGACATTTAAAACGAGACATTTTTAACTTTGAAAAAGCACTGGTAGTTTATTTACAAGACGATTTATACAGACAGTACCTTGAGGAAGTTTACCATTCGCCACCATCTTGAATTTAGTCACGATAAGTAATTATTTTTGGAATCTGATCCCTTATCATACCTGTTCATTAATACTCGTCGCTCGACTTATCGTGACTTAAATGTCAAGGCCCTTTTATAAAAGTGATTTATTTGCATGGCTAGGCCGATGCCTGAGGCACCCCCATCGAAAAACTGTTGGTAGCATCGGCTATCACACTTGGTATCATGTTTCAACACACTTTAGGTCAAGATCACACCGGAATTCTCCTTTAAGGCTGCTATCAAAGCAACCTGGGCTTCCATAACACCTCAGCAGTGCCACAGGCTCATTGCCTCCATACCACACCACATTGATGCAGTAATTTTTTTTTTTAAATTCAAAAAGGTTGACGTTTCGGTATTATAACCTTTTTATTGTAATATTTTGAGATACTGATTTTTGGTTTAGCTGTAAGTTGTAATCATCAAAATTAAAACAAAAAATGGCTTATTTAAATAATTCACTTTATCTATCTATAAAGCAAGAAGCGTCTGTGGCACGCATATCTTGCTGACCGTTTGTCAGACTGACCTAAGATTTCGTATGTGGCTCGCGCGTGGCACAAAGGTGTGCACTCTTGATTTTTGAATGCATATTTCAAAAATAATGCTTATTTACGTAGGACGTTTATCGCTGCACTGCACTGTATCCAAGGGGACCAGTTTCAGGGGAGATCCACCCCATGGATCGTGTACTGACAGGTCTCACTTTGATAAGTCAGTCGCAATTTAAAAAACGGATTACTCGGAAACCGCTTGTGGGTTAAGATGCAAGATGATTATCATGTCTGACCTCAACAATAAAGACTCCCTGTATGCAGTTTGCTTGCATAAAATGATTACGCGGATTTTCCAACAACACGCCAAACACGGGTATGTAGTGACCACTTAAAATAAAAGTATGTGCAATAAACTGACGCTTCGAATAGCCCAGGCTACTTTGGACTTGAGACTTTGACTAAACAAACGACAATTCCGACTGCAAGGTCCCAAATTGAAACAAGCGATAGGCTAATGCCACATAGCTAGACAACAACAAGTGGCAGACTGAGCGACGTCACTTATGCTAAAGACTGTTTTTGAGTCACATCGTTGCAAATTTCAAACAATGATGCATCATTCCACAAAATGGTTTGTCTTCAGTATTAGGAAGTTATTCAGCAAGCTTAATACACATTTAGCCTTAACTCAAAACAGTTGTTAGGCTTATGTCATTCTGATCTGTAGAAATGTCACATGCAGCCATGCCTAATTACACATGTATTAGAGGCCACATTAATTATAGGCTAATATGTTATAATATTCAGTATTCATTATTGAATAGCTGAAATGCTGGAATGCTTAGCTGGAATGATATTTCCCTATCATCCTATTTTTAAAGCAGGCATACCTGTGGGCATGTAATTGGGCTACAGGTTTTCTTCAGGAATGGCATGTTTGAACGGACACTGCACTAGTATAATGAATCTAGAATATATGAAAGATTGACTTTTTTAAATAAATTAGGGGGGCATTTTAAAAAGTTGAGATATTAAAAATCTGGATGGGCATGTGCCCAGCTAGCCTCAATCGACACAAGGCCTCAAGGTTTCATTAATCACAAACCAATAGCATCCTAAGTAAAAATGACAAACTAAATGCCAGCCATAGTGCCTCTAGGCTCCTTTGCAGTCTTGTCACTCAGCTCACCTGCACTTCCTTCTTGGCACCCAGAGATTCCAGCTTGTCGATGAAGTCCTCGAACTGGAGTTTGGGGTACAGCCTGTGTGCCCAGTTCTCCATTCTCTGCATTAGGACCCTGAGATCATCCGCCTTAGGTGGACACAAGAGACACATGAGCAAACTGAGCTGCCCAGTTAGCCAAAATCAGATGCGAGGCGATACCACATCTGATGTCTGTGAGCAGTTTACATGTACTCAATACAGTCACTAAGAAAAGGACAGATTGACTTAACTAAACTTGACCTGGTCAGGGAGCTATATGCTATATGCTTATATGAACATACAGAATGTGCAGAAGTGATAGTCTTTCCAAAGAAAATTCCACCAAACAACAGGAGGGGGCACCACAAGAGAGAGTAATGTAAGGACCCACCTCATGGCCTTTGCCTTTAAATGTAACATTATCAAACAGGTTTCGAAGTGCTGGGAGTCCCCTTTCTGATGTGAGTCTGTTGAAAGAAATTAATTTTATTTCATCTCAATCTTTGGGATATCAAAGGCATTGTGATTTTAAGATCATGTGACATAACTACAAAACAGATGGACAAACCTCTGAGAGTCCAGCTTGGGCTGAGGCCTCTTAACTCCCCGCCTTTTAGGAACATCTGGCAGCTTTGAGGCCTCTCCATCCTCCTCACCTTAACAAGAGTCAAGGAGTGCATCAGGGCAAATATAGGTAAAAGACAATGGCTCCACAGTACCGCAGCTCCCACAACGTGCATCACGCACAAGGGCACCAAGGGTCAGAGGGGGTACCAAAATGTAGCCAACAATAAATAGCAGTAGCTTAACTGCAAACTGCTTTTCACTCTTCTTCGAGAATGTTTACGATGCCAAAATGCACCAACTCCGTGTTACATGCAAGGATGATTATGCAGCAGATCTAACTTGAATGTTACTTAATTGGGAACTCATCTTGAGTGCAGAGAGAGAGAGCTGGCAGGTTCCAACTGGCTTGTCATTGTTGATATTGTGTTATCAATGTGGCAATAAAGACAGATTTCTCACACCATCAGTGAAATGTTAGCTTTCCCAAATTCAGACTGCTTGTGTTCATAGGTCTTACCATTTGCAAATGGATCCCCCTCATTGTCCTCCTGTCCTGGAGACACTGGGGGAGGCAAAGGCGGGAATGCCTCGTCGTCTATGTTATCATAGTCTGGGATATCAAACACGCCGTTCTCCAGTGGGTCGAACATGGCTTACTGAATCCCTGCAAAGAACATGATATCAGTGTAATTAGATGTAGCAATAACATGCAGGGTTGAGAACGCCATCTGAGCGCAGATCTCAAAATATTTTAGAAGCGCTTCAGAGTGCGTCTGAGGACGTCACAGGAAGGGAAGGTAACGTTGTGAATAAAAAAACATATAGATAGCATGGACTTGTTGGTGGATTATTTCAAGTGTTCAACACTTCAGGGCAGGCCAAATCAAATGCAAGCTATGGACACAACAACTGTAGAGATACAGTGACGTTATGTGGTATAGGTATTAACATTTAACGACTGAAGAAGCTAACGTTAGCCATTGATGGATAACTTTTATCTGCTCTGCAACACTGGTATCCCTGAGGAACTGTCGCTGACTACCAGCTGGTAAGAGGTACTGCTCATGTTGACAGAAGCATATCCAGCTTGCTAGTCACCATTGAGCTAGATTGCTCCTACTGTTCTTTTGAGATAACTGCTCACCACCAGAGCCGTATGTCTCTGGTAACCACTAGCCACATACAACGCTAGCTAACTACACACAAGCTATAACGTAAACTAAAACTATAGAGCAAACGTTTAACAAATATCACATGCAACAATTGCTAGCTCCGAGTAAGTAGCTATTTTCAGGAGTAAACCAAAGTAGCCAGATGTTGTCATTAAGCAGACAATAATGCAAGAACAGCATTTCAGGTTAGCATTGTCATTTCATCATGTTATACAAAAGTATTACCAGGGTGAACCAGGTAGCTGGCTGACCAGGTAACTAGCTAGCAAGCTGGCTAACCAGCTAACGTTAACATGCCAGGCTGCGTCCAATGGCGGGATTGTGGCTTTACGTTACTAAGCCTACTTTACACCACAGTACACCTTGCTATAAGAAAGGCAGTTATATCGCAACAAAAGCAATCATGACCTGCTGATTCTGAATAAGGCAAGCTGTATTAAAGGCAGTTTGTTACATACCTTTTTAATCTGTTAGTGCCTGCCTTTGACTTAGTAGAATAATGATTGCTTTTCCCGGCTCTTCCTTTTTTTAGTGAATTTGAGTAGTACAGTTCATAGCACAACTAAAATGCCCGCTACAGCTCTCTACTGGGCTGGATGTACTACTGCATAGTATTTTGGATTGGCATGTTTCATACACATTCAAGTATTGGTGGTGAGATTCAGTAAGCCCAAGCTACATAGTAGGCTATTTCAGAGCCATTCTCTGGCTATTTGCTCTTAAGGCTTATTCTGGTAGCCTACAATGCATCAAATGGCAACATTTATGTTACAAATTGTACATAGTAAATACTTCAAAAAAATGTATGCTAAAATAACCCTCATGGCATGGCAGGTGAGTGATACGATGCACAACAACAGAGGCTACTCAGTTTCATTTTTAAAAATATTTAATGATTTGATTATTTCTATCAAGACATGGATGGTGGTATGCACTGACATAGTAAGTGAAAGGCTGTTTCCAGTATTATTTCCAAGTTAGAAAATGTAGACCTACACATTGCAACAATTTGTCGAAGTTTTATAAGTTTTCAATCTATACAGTGCATGCAGCAAATTGCCTATGACCCAGCCTAACCTCTCTCCACATCAAACACCAAACCTGCTTTCAAATATAGGTAAATTTGAACTACATCAGGGTGTCAGTGATGGGTGGATTGATGTCATTCTAGAAGTAAATCTACACACTGAAATGTCTGAGCCGTCATCTTTCTGAAAAGTGACACTTAAAATTCAACATTCTTTGCATGCTTGACTTCCTCAAAATCCTATAGAGACCACCTGTCATGAATGGACCCCTATGTGACCCAAGCATTGGTTAAAGACAATAAAAAATAGGTACATCTAATGTACAGTTGTCTATAAAGGACATGGATGGTAATGGAGTCGAGTCTAAAGTCGGCCTCGGAGCAGGAACATGAGGAATATGGCGCTGAGGAGGATGCACAAAGTGCACACGGTGGGAACCACAATCTCTGTGACCATCTCCATGTGGCTCGTCAATGGATCTGAAACAGACCGATGGGATACAAGGATAAGATTAGGGCTGCAGCCAATGATGATTTTCAATAATTTCAGGACCAAGAAATCAGGTTGAATCGTAATCAGTGAATCAGGTTAAAACTATATTTTCTAAAATTGAAGTTGGCCAGAGACAATTACCAGTCTGCTGTTTTACCTACCAGCAGCAAGAAGCTGGTTGCTCGAGGAGCATGTTTCTGTTGCCTTCCTCTTCCAACTCTCAACCTGTTGTCATGACAAAAATATGAAAGGCGTAAGATTATAATGAGGTTATCATCAATCAAAAACAACTCTAGAGGGTGTACTGGTAAAATACATGATGATGAATATTCTTGGCTGTTATGTACTGAGATCTTTTGATAATACATATAATCTCTTTCCCCTTACCTCTCTCTGATTGGGGAAACCATTGGAGCTGATGATTCGTTTGTAGTATTGAACAGAGGCCTTGGGATAGCGGAGCTTGTCTTTGCTCCTAAAGTCCACATAGTACAAGCCGAATCTCTCAGAGAATCCCTCATCCCATTCAAACTTGTCCAGCAGAGACCAAGCAGTGTATCCTTTGACATCAACGCCATCTTTTATTGCTATAAAATAAAACAAAAAGCAGCATTTTCAAGAGGATTTTAATGTCTGGGTCTGTGCTTCAGTTGACATGTCTGCTCTGTTTTTTTTGTAGGGGTTCCTTTAAGAGCCTCACCCTTCAGCATTTCGTTGATGTACTCCCTAAAGTATTGCATTCTCCATTCGTCACATAAATCTGTACACGTCGTCTTCTCTGACACTCCATTCTCTGTCACATATATCATTGGGTTTCCATATTGGGTCTGAAGAAAAAAATAAGCACAAGTCCAATGAGAACAAACAATCCTCATCAAACCTCAAACAAGCTGACAAGAAGAGTTGTTCTGTCAACAAGACATTGTATTGTACATGGGATGGTCAATCAGTTGAGCTCTTTCACTATTTGCACTACCTCCATTCATTGACACATACTAGCATATCACTACATTATCTCCACTTGTGTACTATATTATAGTGACAGTTCACTGTAAAATTCTGGTGGGTAGGCTATCATTGAAAGACTGCACATTCAGTTTGTTCTGTGTTTATGTTCTCTTGTTCTATCTGTGCCATATTGGATACCTAGATTTTCCTCAGGATCCATCAAGTATCTGTCTAGTCTAAACTAATCTCATGTAATATCTTTACAGGAAGCACTTGTGAGGAAAATCATACCTTGACAAAGTTTAGCAGTCGCCGGAATCCCCAGGGCACGGCGTAAAGCCACTCAGAGCCGGGGTCAGGCCACCTGGGGTCCACCAGCTCAGCCAGGTCGCGGTCAGTGAAGACGCTGCTCCCGCGGCTGGAGGGGAAGTTCTTCTGGGTGATGTAGCGCGTGGTGAAGTGCCCGATGCCCAGGAAGTCACAGGTGCCCCGGATGTGACTCTTCTCCTGGGACGTGAAGGTGGGCAGACGAGATACCCCAAGCCCCTGCTGGGCACTCTTCCTTCCTAAACACGTGGCACATTCATAAACATAAACATAATATTCATTTTGTTTTATTTAGGCTACATGACTTTACTTTAAATTGTTAATTTTACTGTTAATATAATGTATATTGATGTAGTGTTCATTGTATGTCGCTTTGGACAAAAGCGTTTGCTAAGAACTATAAACATGGCACATGCAATCAGAGCCAAGGGTTATAGTCACTTCCAGTCAGCCTCAGCAGAAGCATTACTCTACACTGGACTTGTGGGCAGTGAAATTGTATCAGAATCCAAAGCAGAATTAGAATCAAGTTAATGTGGTCAGGTGAGTAAGCACATAGAAAGAGTTTGGTTTCCAGGCCAATGGTCTACCTCTAGCAGTACAGACAGATAAATAAACAAAAACATAGAAAGTAGACAGTGCAGGATCGATGCTGCCATGTGTGAGGCTCTTCTGCTGCTCACCTATGTAGTCTTTCATCACCTGAGGGTAGTCTCCATTAAAGATTGGTGTGGCAAACCACCCCAGGCTGAACTGCACGTATCTCTCAGCAGCCTCAGTATCCTTCTGATTGGTGATGTCAACCGGCTCTCCCCAGTCAGCTAGCAGAGAGATCCCCACCAGCCCTGTGAAATACACACATCCCATTATGCTTTTGGATGTTCTCTTCTCTGCACAGGATAAAGGTATGCCCATTCGTTACACTGGCTCAATGCTTTTTTGCATTTGTAACCTCTGCATCACTGTTCTTGAGTGGGGTTCTTATAATTACCTTTTTGCTTGCTTCGCCACTGGGTGTCATAAGTGTGCCAAACCTTTGCATGTGCCTGAGAGAGACCCAAACAGACAGTACGTAAGATGAAATGTTTAGAAATGTTTTTAAAATTTGTAATGTGTTTTTTCTCTCTTATAGATACATTGTTAAATTACTGTAATTGTATTATTTATTTTAATGTTTCACATTTTAAAGTCATTGGGTGATTACAACTAGCAGTAAATTCAGTGTTAGATTGTCATTCTGACAGCACATCTGTACATTCGCTATGCAGCACCTTTATCATGTTGTGGGCGGCGATGTATGCTCCCGTGCCTCTTAGCTTCTTTCCAGGTGCATGCTCCCCTGTCTCATAGCCCTCCACAGCTGCAGACTGCAAAGACAATTCAGCCCATACCATCATAGTCCTATCAAACTCATAAAAGAAATGTCATATCATGTCTCAAATTCATGCCATGTCACAATCTGTCCTGCATTTTGTTTTTTTAACTGAAAATGTGAAAGATGGAATGTTGATGAAGCATTATGGAGTTTTGGACTAAAACTACAGCTACACAAAAATCATCCTAACCTGCCCTAAGTTTGAATTTAAAGTAGTTATTCATAAACATCATACATCAAAATGTAAAATGAAAATTGTTCCTTAGTGCTGCTGCTAGTAAAGAGTACTAAAAGTTGATATATGTCTCGGTGACTTACCCATGGATTGTTGAACGTAATCCAGTATTTCACTCGATTACCAAATCTCCCAAAGCATAAATTGGCAAAATCATTGAAGTAGCCAACCATGCTGGCATTTTGCCAACCCCCGTATTTATCCTCCAAAACCTATTGAGACAGAAAATAGGATGGCTCATTTGATTGGTTTATAATTACTGAATACCAATGACAGGTTAATTACAGTTTAATGAATTCACTTGTATTAGTCCTGCCTGCCCATTCCAGGAAAAACACATGGTCTACTCTACTGAAATAGCTGCAGTCAGTGAAATATCTCACCTACCTGTGGTAGATCCCAGTGGTAGAGAGTAACGATAGGGGTGATTTTATTTTCCAGCAGTTGATTGATTAGGTCATCATAATACTGGATTCCTTTTTCATTTATATGATGTGCTGCAGACACAAATCAATGGGTTGAATTAAAACAGAGCTCAAAAATAGCTGTTATTTTCCAGCAAGTTCTATATCAGCAACATAAGACTTTTGTTCAGTGTGTCTTACTGCTCACATTTCAGCCCGTTTGGTAGAATCCGAGGCCAGGAGATTGAGAAGCGGTAGTGGTTTAACTTCATGTCTTTTATTAAGGCAATGTCATCCTGGAAAAGGGACATCGGAAAACTTAAAAATACAGCTGGATCAAGGACTAAGTTTCCGCACTCAGTTTTAGCTGAGGTTATTTTTCGAATGTGAAGTCATGACTCACCTTGACTTTATAATAGCCCTCGCAGGAGGAGTCTCCCGTGTCGTTGAAGAAGATTTTGCCTTTCTTATGGGCAAATGCATCCCAGATGCTCATGCCTTTGCCGTCTCTGTCCCAGGCTCCCTCTGTTTGGTAGGCCGATCCACCGGCACCCCAAGAGAACCCTGTTCAGCATGGTGGTGCAGAACGAAGCAGAGAACCCTTTTTTTTTAACGATTTGATTTTCATTCCCAAGCAAACAAATGCATTTGATCTCTATGATGCTTTTGAAGTCTAAGGCTTCAATAGCAGAAGTGATGTTTTACTATGGCAAATGCTTTGAGCCGTGACACATTGCTTGTACCAGTCGGAAAAGTTCCATAGTAGAAGGCCCCCTTCTCGGTCTTCGTCCAGTCAAAGTCCTCAGTTGCAGTCACAGTCAGCAGCAGAAGCCCGAGCACATGGCAAACCGTGAGTGCGTAGCCTGGTGCCATGCTTCTCTCTGATGCTGATGCTGATACAGGTGCTCTCTCCAGTCACACCTGTGGGGGGAGAAAGTCACTGTTAACTCCTGTGCAGTGGACAAAAGCGACCTTCGGTCTCCAGGAGATGAGTCCCCCGTTCTGCCATTAAAGCAATACTTACTAAAAGTTGTCAGCATGCAAAACATGTTGTGCAGAAACAGATCGAAGAAAGAGGCATGTCATATCAGAACAAGAAGAAAAGTCAAATTCGTATGTCGTCAGTCGGTAACGCAAGTGCTGGAGGCACATTCTTCAGATCCATATTTGTAAAAGCATTTTCATTTCAGCCAACTACGTGACACATTGACGCAGAAGGCAATGAGGGACAGGAAGTACGTGAGTCTGTCCAGTGCTGCTAGTATGAAAGACATCCTAAAGATTTAAAAGACTGCTGAAAATGATGGTGATCGACGACGCCAGATGATCAGATAGATATCCCCGATGCAGTCTAGTTCCCTGACAGTGGCAGCTTTTCCTCCCTGTCTCGTGCCTCTGAGAGTCTGACTATGAGTGTGCCTGACATGGAGTCCCCACCCCACCACATCCACACACATACCTGTGAGAGCACTCGCATTTGTCCCACGCTGGAAACCACCACAAAGTGCCAGAAGGTACCCAAGGTTCTGGACTTAACGCATCCTCTGCCAAATCTCTTCAGTGGTTAACTCGAGTGTTGTCACAAAAAAGCGCCGAAGCGTCCAGTGGATTGCTCTCTATTCATGGGGGTACCGTGTGCAATACCCCCCACCCCCCAAATGCCCCCCATTGAAGGTCAATGGAGTGTGAGAGCAATATGCTGGGACAAACAAGTTTTTTAGAAACGAGGATTTTACCCTGTAAGCAAAGTTAATGTTATGGAGGGAGGGGTTACACAAAGGGGGGGAGGCCTTCCTGGTCACTGTATGCAGTGGTTTGTGCTTGTAAACCTTTGTGTGTTACTGTTGCAATAACCATCAGAGAATGTTCTTCTCCTGAAAGGTATAGACTTTCACCTAAAACTGAGTAAAATATGATGCATTTAAAAGCACTGCTAATGGTGGATTGTTTTTAAAGACATTTTGAAAAAAAATATATATGTGGATTTGTATTGATAAGCATTCTTCACTGTGATGTGTTATAAGCATATAGGCAGAACATATGGTACAGTACACCTCAATCATAAAACACTTTCTTTATTTACATAAGAATAACCCTCTTTCTGAATCAATCAGACTCAAACCCTTTACTTGCAATGAAAGATTTTGAGACTATTAGAGATTTTGAGAATATTACAATTAATTTATTTTGCTTCATAATTCAATTATTGAGTAATCCTATGAAATTAAAATAATAAATCTGAGCTGTGTTTAAAAACTCCAGTATTTCACTACATAGTGAATATATGGGGGTTATTCACTACGTATTACACTACATAGTGAAATAGTGACATTTTCAAGCACTGCTGAGGTCTCAATCTGAGAATAGACTTTAGAGAATAGACACCCCAGATCTGGGCCTGCTCAGTAGACTGATTCCAGTCAGAAGACGGGGCCTTATGTTGCCCTTGGATGATCCCTCGGATGGAGCTCCATATCCCAGAAGGCTGTGTGTTGCAGTGGCCTCTGGAGAGTCCTGCTCCTCATTGTTGCCTCTTGTTCTCCGAGAGGCGCCCTCTTGAGCTGCGGGGCCACGCCCTGATGAATGTGCGTATTATCGGCAGGGCCGGCGCTTTGTGCCTCTGGGTCTCACAAAAACACTGAATTGTTGAGGAAAAAGTGTTTGCACTGCATTGCCTGTTTTTTTCCACCTAGTCCATGTGTTTTCTTTTTGTGTGTTTGTGTGTGTGTGTGTGTGTGTGTGTGTGTGTGTGTGTGTGTGTGTGTGTGTGTGTGTGAGAGAGAGAGAGAGAATGTGTGTCTGTGTGTCTGTCAGTCAGTGTGTGTATGTGTGTGAGTGAGAGTCAGTGTGTGTGTGTGTCTGTGTGTGTGCATATGTACTGTATGTGTGTGTGTGCATATGTACTGTATGTGTGTGTGTGTGTGTATTTGTCAACAGTGGTCAGGCGTGAACAAAAATACTGCATGTGTGTGCCTGTGTTTAGCATATCAATGCAGGCAGTGGACAGAGAGAGGGGCAGAAGGCCTGAGAGTTCTAGTATCCCCTGTGGGTGACCTGGCCGCTGTATTTAAAGGGCATTAAAGAGGCCTCGCTGAGCTGACATGAACATCTTTACTAAGGTCCCAGGACTAGTCCAACAAACCAGGTATGTTCAGAGTGGTGTTGCGAGGACACGGCTGACTGTGTGTGGGGGTCCGGAGGACGAGCCGGCCGGTGTGTCAAAAAAAAAAACTCTGACCTCTAACCCCCCGTCAACGGCACTGGGTCCTCGTGCTGGTGTGCACTTTGTCTCTCTCGCTGAGAAAACCCAAATGTCTCCAAAAATCAAATCCTACTGAATGATTTGTGACTGAGTCGAGATGATGGGGGGAAATGGAGTATATACTATGAACAATCTCACCTCCACACAGCATTGCCCTCTGTCTGCACTTAAGAGCAATAAAATATGTGCAGTCTGGCTGAGCTCTTCACCAGTGAGCACCACTCAAAAACTCAGAAACAAATCAGCCCATGTGAAAACTACATCCATGAGTTTTCCTTGATCAAAATGTGTATTCATGGTCAACAGTGTTGTTATCATATTATCATGAAAAGAAAACAATCTTTCCTTGGTGAAGTTAAAATTGTTATTGTTATTGTGTGTGTGTGTGTGTCCGTCCACAGCAAGCTGGGGTCTGTGCTCCAACGTGCATTTTACGGGTCCAGTGGGAGGGTGAGTTCCTCTTTATCTTCATCATTTAGTGGATAATTGTCATCGTCATCCTCACATGCTCTCTGCCTCAGTGACATCAATTCTGGCCATTGAGTATCAACAGTACAGTAATAATATTGGAGACCTATTGTACGGCTTGTGTTTGATGATGGCAAGTTAACAGAAGATGTGGAGTGTATCCTAAAGGTTCGCTAAGGTATGCCCCCACCCCCCCCCCCCCCTCTCTCTCCGTGTGGCAGGTGACCCTTTTCGAGCAGCGTAACTTCGCTGGCAGACGTCTGGACCTGAGTGCCGACTGCCAGAGGCTGAGCGAGAAGAACTTCCCAGAAAGATGCAACTCCGTGCAAGTGGAGAGTGGAGCGTAAGTCAGCCCCCCACACACACACACACACACACACACACACACACACACACACACACACACACCTCTGCAACCAACCAGAAGTGAACCTCTGCCTTCAATTCCAAGTTAAAGTGCCTTTATTTGCCACATTCACAATATGTTATGAACAGTAGACAATTTGTAATGAAATGTAAAACGGGTACAACTCCACTGAAAATAGAGTTGGTAATAATGGTAATAATAACATTAATGTTAATAAAGGCTACAGTAACAATTAAAACCTAAAACTTAAAAAAGAAAGGTATCCAGTGCAGGAAGTATTGAGTGCAAGACAGTAAAAATCGCATATTCAAATCCTGAGTTCAATGCTGTTCTGCCGCTCTCTCCTCTGTGGTCTCTGGCTGATGTTGGCTGTGCGTAGCTGGATTGGCTACGAGCATGAGAACTTCCGTGGCCGCCAGTACCTGTGGGACATGTCCGAGCGGGGCGAGTACAACTGCACTGAGAAGTGGTGCGCTCAGGCTGACCGCGTTGGCTCCGTGCGTGCCGTCAAACAGGTGAGCGGGCAGGTGCTTTGCACGACCAGGAGATGACACTCGCGTTAAAACGAAAAAGAAATCATTCTCATTATGTCATGTTGAAAGTATGTAATCAGACAAAAATGAATTACCGGCATTTTCACACTAGTAATGAGTAATAGTAGTAAAGTAGTAACTAGTAATTCTACACAGAATTGTTCGGATTAAGAAGATATTTTTTAGATTGAAAATTAAAATATGCAAATAAGACATTAGCTAGACATTAAGACATTAGATAATGACAAACACATAATGTATAATTTCTCTAATCTCTGTATTTGTGTGTGTGTGTGTGTGTGTGTGTGTGTGTGTGTGTGTGTGTGTGTGTGTGTGTGTGTGTGTGTGCATGTGTGTGTGCATACGTTTGTGTGTTTTTGTGCGTGTGTGTGTGCGCATATTTGTATGTGTGTGTGTGTGTGTGCCTATGTGTGTCTCTGTGTGCGTGTACATGTATGTGTGTGTGTCTGTGTGTGTGTGCATATGTATATGTGTATGTTTGTGTATGTGTATGTGTGTGTGTGTGTGCCTATGTTTGTCTCTGTGTGCCTGTACATGTATTTGTGTGTGTGTGTGTGTGTGTGTGTTTCTGTGTGTGTGTGTGTGTATTTCTCTGTGTGTGTGTGTGACCCTCAGGACTCTACCCCGGCCCGTGCCCAGCTGTACGAGAGGGCTGGTTTCTCAGGCAAGAGGACTGAGCTTCAGGACGACATCCCCAACCTCATGACCCGCCACAGCCTCAACAGGGCCGCCTCTATCCGCGTGCTGGGTGGCGCGTAAGTCCACTCCTCCTCTCACTTAGATATTCACCTCACTTCAGAACCTTTCAGTCATATATTCACTTCAGAACCTTCCACTCATATATTCACTTCAGAACCTTTCACTCATATATTCACTTCAGAACCCTCCACTCGTATATATATGAACCTTTCACTCGTATATTCACTTCAGAAGATTTTACTCATATATTCACTTCAGAACCTTTCACTCATATATTCACTTCAGAACCTTTCACTCATATATTCACTTCAAAACATTTTACTTAAATATTCACTTCAGAACATTTTACTCGTATATTCACTTCAGAACCCTCCACTCGTATATCAGAACATTTTACCCGTATATTCACTTCAGAACACTCACTCATATTCACTTCAGAACACTCACTCGTGTCTGACGCTAGCCTGCTTATTCTGGCCAGCTTCCCGTGTAAATTGTACAGACTTTGGGGAAATTATAAGTTCAGTCCTGATTTACTCTGTTGTGTCACTGACTCTTGTTTTCTCATAATTGTTTTTTCCTCTTCTGTTTATTGTTTGGTCACTTTCATGTGCTTTGGCTGGCGCTGGCTGCAGTTGGGTGGTGTACCAGGAACCCAACTTCAGAGGACCCCACTACGTCCTGGAGAAGAAAGACTACAATAACTTCTCTGACTGGGGGGCTCAGAACAGCACTGTCGGTTCCATGCGTCGTATTCGATTCAGCTGAGCCCCCTGTCAAGCCAACAACTCCCCCTCCCCCAACTCAAACTTCCCCCATGCAAAACACTTTTTATAAATGACAAGTACATTCTCGAGCACAACAATCACAGACCCACAAGAGAAGCTATTTTAATAATAAACAAATGAAAAAAAAAAACAATGGCGGTTCGTGTGATTTGGTTTATTGTGGCTTTGGATGGCGTCATTGGTAAACTTCCTTTGACCCACCCAGTTGTGTTGTGTCTGCGTTTTCCAACATACTAACCTTAATGAAAGAGTTCACAGTATTTCATTCAGTTCAGAAGGCATTAAATTAACTAAACGTTCAAGGGTATAAGGTTTTATAACATACAGATGTACTAACATCGTAGACATCACAGAGTTCTGTGAAAAGTAGAGTGGCTGAAAGGAAAGAAATAAAAGCAGGAATGCAGAAGGAAAAAAAAACAATTTTATGAGAAAATAGTTTCAATGTTCTCCTCTCTTCTTGAGATACACTTTTCTTTTTAGCTCTTTGGATAACTTTGCAAGAACTGAGTGAAAAAAAAATAAGTTTCCTGAATGTTTTTCCATAAATGTACTCTGTTCTTCTGTAAGTTAAAGTGGGTGTTACAGTAATAAGTTCATTAATCATCAGGCCGTTGTCTTTGGCAGTATAACAGCAGATCCTAAGTGTTCCTAGCTCTGAGAATGCAGCTCTTTTGAACATGGGAGCTCCGTGGAGCCCCGGGGGTTGAGAGACATGGCGTGAGGCTTAGCAGGTTTGGCCTCTGCGTTCAGACAGAGCGAGAGAGAGGGAGTGAGGGCGAGAGCTGGACTGGAGGCTACCTATGATCTTAATCCCCCCCTCGGCACAGCTGTGGCGCTCCTCTCGCCCACATGAGAGGGCCTGATGTGTTTGCTTCTCAGGGGTCTTAGTGCGGGGACCTCCCCACAGACACATGTACGCTCCTCCACGCCCTGCGTATTTCTGCCCCCTGTGAGAACAGCAGTTGCTGCCCCCCTGTCGGCGTGATGATGGCTCCCCCGCATTAGGGGCTGTCAGGCAGGGCCGGGTGGCGGGATGGTGCTAAGCGCTGGGGCGCTGGCCTGGCAGCTGATATCTCTGTTCCTGTCTGCGGTGCCATGGGGGTGAGGAAGGTGTGGTGGTGGTGGTGTGTGTGTGTGTGTGTGTGGGGGGGGGGTTGATGGTGTGCGGCTGGTGGAATGTGGGGTTTGAAGTATGTATGGGAGGCCCTGGGAGCAGGGGAGTGTGCAGAAGTGGGGTGAGGGAATGTGAGGGCCTGACCTTTGGAGATGTGATGTCAGGAAGTTGTAACTCAATTAAAGGTTGGGAATAAAGCAGAGTATACACTGTACTGCTGCAAACACATCACACTATTTAGCAGAGGATTGCACTGACCAGAGTGTTTGGAGAGGCCCATCAGAATGAATGTTCATGTCAACTCTGCCACAGCCACTCACAAGCTTGACACTCAGGTATTTGTGGGCAATAGTGCCACCTAGTGGCCAACATCATTAATCAAATTTGAAAAGAACACGAGATGTGTGACAACTATCACCATGACAAATTCAGATAATGTTGAGCAATTACATTACATTCCCTCAGAAATGTATTATTTAACCAGTTCTAATAGACATTTAAACCCCCACTTCATCTGCCCAGTTCTGTAACGAGTACGGAGAGAAGACTTGAAGGTCTTGAAGTAGGCGCCCACATGCCAGCGCTGGTCCCACTGTTGGCATGATGTGGTCACAGTGGCTGTGGAGAGGATCCCATGTCTTTGCCCCGGAGAGCCAGTTGGTTGCAGTCGAACTGGTAAACTAATTGACCACCCATACACTGCATTCCTGCTCCCCTGCAGGGTAATGAATGAGCTTCAGAGTCTCTCCCAGGCTCTCTCTCTCTCTCTTTTCCTCTCTCCCTCCCCCTCTCTTTTTCTCTTCCCCTTTCCCTACCTCTCTCTCTCTCTGTGTCTGTCTGTCTACTCGGGTGCTTTTTCAGTCTATGTGATTAATCATCCTCGGCTCATCCAGATGGCTCCTCAGCTTCAGACTGTTTACAGCACTCACACCGGCTCCACACACACTGGCAGCTCTCCCCATCACACCGCAGCTCCTGTCAAGCAGTCAGCTAATATCAGACAGCGGCAGCTACATGTCCTCCTCCTCCAACTCTTCCTCCACAGTCATTTTATCTCGTCTGGAGTGGACGATACAGAGACTGGACCAGGCCGACATCCTCTCTGTGCTGCCAGCTGATATGGAACGGCCGTGCTGAGGTTGTCTTGGTGCTTAGGATTAACAAGGGAATGTTGTGAAACTGGTGTGCCTTTGAGTGCCTGTCATATAATTGGCGAGACAGATAAGATCTGTTGGCAGGCTACTTCTGAGTCCAACAGACTGATGTAGATGTTTTATAGAAATTGTTCATAACCTGCTACCTGCTGCTATGTAAAAAATAAATAAATACAAATATTCAGTGAACTTATCATTACTATCTGCTAAATTTCAGTCAACTATCATCACTGGCAGGAATGCACAGTATTTATTGATGTGGTGCCTGATATGTAGCCACTGAACACTGAAGTTGCAAGAGCATGCGAGAACGAACTTCCTGAGTACTAACTACTGTACTTCTTCTCCTCCATCTTTGGACAAGCGTGTTTGCAAACAGCCATCCTCCACTGCTCTCCTCTGGTGATATTTTGGGCCAGGGGGCTCTAGCATTGTGTGGCTAAGTTGGTCTCACCGGACAAGAGAAAGTTTGAACATGGCGACTGGGACATTTATTTCCTGTCCATCAGTCTGTCTGCTCTCACTCTCTGGGCTCCTCGATTGCTACTCTGCGGGTAAGACAGCTGTGTGTGAGGAGTGTTAAATTGCTCCCTTCGCCTTTGATCAGCCTATGCACACACACACACACACACACACACACACACACACACACACACACACACACACACACACACACACACAGTCATCAGCTAACAGATGGCACAGATATCGTGTTTGATATCTTGTTCAATGCAAACTGAGAAATACTTTTGGCGTGATGAAGGTAAGCACTCAGACGCGGGTGTCATGTTGGTGAGGAGTGCCACAGTATGCCAACGCTCACGTTTTGCCTCGGACACCCAAGAGGAGCAGCTGAAATTACATAGTGCTGTTCCTCGAGTGCTTCTAGACATTGTAGTCTATAAAAAAGCTGGCTATGGTTTACACACACACACACTGCTGAGAGTATCCAGAATATCTCACTGGTGCTCTAGAGGTCTCTTAACACAGCCATTAGACATTTTCAGAGGCTATCAACAAGCAATCAAAAATGACACACACACACAAACAGAGTACTAATCTCAGTCTCTTGTTTTCTACCTGCCACAGAGCAGCAGAAACAATGTTTTGAGTGAATATACAAATACGCAATACATAATACATGTGTGACACATACATATACATATATTTTTAACAGTGCCGAGGGGTACTACCCTAAACTACGCCAATCACTGGATGTGAGTGTGTTAAAATGAGTTCAAACTGGAGGAGTGTGTGGATGTGAGTGTGTTAAACTAGAGGAGTGTGTGGATGTGGCAGATCGCTGGATGTGAGTGTGTTGAACTGGAAGAGTGTGTGGATGTGTGGATGTGTTAAACTGGAGGAGTGTATGGGTGAGTGTGTGTGGATGTGAGTGTTAAACTGGTTTACACTGGAGGAGTGTGTGGATGTGGCAGTGATTGTGGATGTGATTGTGTTAAAATATGTTTTAAATGGAGGAGACTGTGGATGAGTGTGTTAAACTGGTGGAGTGTATGGATGTGAGTGTTAAACTGGTGGAGTGTATGGATGTGAGTGTTAAACTGGTTTACACTGGAGAAGTGTATGGATGTGGCAGATCGCTGGATGTGATTGTGTTAAAATGTGTGGCTGTACGTGTGTTAAACTGGAGGAGTGTGTGGCTATACGTGTGTTAAACTGGAGAAGTGAGGAGTGTGTTGCTGTGAGTGTGTTAAACTGGAGGAGTGTGTGGACATGGCGGATTGCTGGGTGACACCATGGGAATCCAGCGGGTTTGTCAGGCCTGACCGAGGGGCCTGGAAGCTGTCTGCTCAGTGTTCCGGGTCCTGACACGAACAGACAGGCAGTCCGCGCTGGGCCCTCGCGGAGCTGCCACTGCGGCCACCTGCGTCCCACAATTATCAACAGTGCTCTAAACGACCAGCAAAACACACAGCGCGGGGACCAATTAAAAAGCGTGCACGTTTCCCCATTCCAGCGAGCCATCACTAACACTCCCGCACGTCTGACAAGGCTCCCTCTTCCACCCCCTGCGCAAATGTCTAATTAACACGGAGGCTTGGGAGCGCCTGGGCCGCGCCGGGCTGCTGAAAGGGCCGGGGTCTGGGCTCGGGTAATCAGCTTAAGCACAAGTTTATTTCCTGCCCCTCTCCACCTCCCCCGCCAGCCTCCAACTGGGATCGCGTTTTTGTTTCTTCTCCTCTTTCTTTGGTGCGTTAAATCTGTTTATCTCCAATTTCCTCTGACTTGTAATGGGGTCTCATCCACACGTTGTCACCTTCACTTACAGGCCGGAGCCGCTGCCCTGCTCCTTTGGGGCCCTTAATAAATGATTAGAGTTGATTTTGGCAGGGCGGTGCTCCAAACAATATCCTTGTCTGGCTCATTGCATCCACATCACCTTCTCAATGGCTACCTCGTCCGAAAAATGACTGCCCCGGACAAATAATTGCTCACATTATGGAACACTTAACTTGATGATATGATCTCATATCACACAGCAATGTAGCAGAGGAAGCAGGCTCGCTGGTGAAAACGTTAACACGTATAACATACATCAACTACGAAAGGCATAATCACTTCATAGATCAATTGTTTTTAAAATTTAATTTTTAAAATTTAGTTTTTAATTTTATATAAGATGCAGTGGTGTAGTCTACGTGATACGCAGGACTATGCAGTATACCCACTTAAAAAGCATCACCATCTCAGTATACCCACTTAAAATAGGATAGGCAAGGATATGTATTAACATTGATCACAATATACCCACTACAGCTAACTAATACATCACAGTATATCCACTCCAGCTAACTAGACTACACCACTGATAAAATGGGATTATAAACATCTTGACTATATGTCCTTTCCATTGAAAACTGCATTTAATCAAGTTTCCTTTGCTGTCTCCAGAGTAGCTGTGCTGAAGCAGAGCTATAGCAGAGGGAGAGAGAGGTAGAGCTCCAGAAAGCTGAGGCCTTGAACATCAGCCCTTTTGGTGGGCCCCAGCACTCCCTGAGTGGACCCCACAACAGCCACAAAAGCCCCTGATGTTATCTCAGACAAACACAGGCCAAGGCAGTTCTCACACTTGCTGCAGCAATACCACGCAGCCACTTTCCAATGAATTATAAGGGCATAATTGCACCCTTTCTTCTTGTCATGCATCTGAGTGGCATTTGTTTCCTGTAGACAACGAATATAGTGAGGGAATTAGGGCTAAACCTGATAAAGTTACAGTAAATCAAAGAAGCTTTTGAGCTGCACCAGACATCATGTGTAGGTCAAGGCTGAAATAATGCAAAGAATGTTTAGCCAGCTGAATGCAGTTAATGGTCATTATGATAAAGCCATGGCCTGTTGCTTGCCTTGTTTGTCATATCGAGTACCATATGTGTTTGTAAATAATGATTATGCATGTAACCACAGCTTTACTGTAAACTGCTTTTGGTTGAATCAGCATTCATAAGATCAGATAAACAAAAGTATGTTTTCAGTAGGCCAATTTGCATTTAATCTCTTAATTCAGATTATTGCATGCAGGCACCCTCCCCCCATCATTGGTATGGTTCTTAAACCAGACCAGCTATTACAATTAGTGTTAGCAAATTAGTCTCTATCTGTGTCCATCTACCTTATTTGTAATATGGATAATATGTTATGTATGCTGGCAATCCTCCCAAGAAATTTGAGGAAACATGAATAGCAGTTGTAGAGGTGCTTTCTGGAGGTATTGGAGTTAAAGTAACTGAAGCCATCATCAAGCAGTCCTAATTATTACCATCAAAATCCAGTGAAGAGGCTGAACACATCAAGTCTTGAGTGCAGAAGACTTACAATACTTACTTGGAAACACATGAACAGACAGTGCTATTCAGCTTGGGAACAATCCAACTCTACGTCTGAGTAGCCTAGTCTGAGGAGTGACCTGAGGACCACACGGTCTATCCATCTGGGCAACAAAAGAGCACAAGGCAGCAAGAGACATGAAAGACTGGCAACTGGCTAATCTCTGCTTCTGACATGGTTACGTTCTCAACCCAAGAAGATTAAGGTGTGTTTTCACATCCACTCCATATTACTGGGTCACCAGGTGACACTGCAATACACAGTTCTTGAATAGAGGGACCTACGACAGCCTCCCAAGCAGCCAAGCAGCACCCCCTAGTGGCCTGGAGGAGAAGCTAAACTAACCAAAGAGGACGGTGCACGCGTGTGTGTGTGTGTGTGTGTGCGTGCAGGTGTATGTGTGTGTGTGTGTGTGTATGTGTGTGTGTGTGTGTGTGTGTGTGTGTATGTGTGTGTGTGTGTGTGTGTGTGTGTGTGTGTGTGTGTGTGTGTGTGTGTGTGTGTGCGTGCAGGTGTATGTGTGTGTGTGTGTGTGTGTGTGTGTATTTGTTTGTTCATTCATGAGTATGTGTATGTGAATAGTGCTGCTGGCCATTTCGGTGCCCTAAGTGAGTTGCTTTGTCAAAAAAAAAGTTTTTTTAGTTGATTGTGATTATCTTAAATTAACACATTTAAATAATAACTAAAACACCTAAAATAAAATAAAAGGCCTATTTTTTTGCACAATATAAGGCAGTGTCTGTGAAATATTGTTCCTCTATCAGCATTCTGAAGTGACTGGCCGACCAGATTCAGGAGTCAATGAGGCAGAAAGGGTTAATTACTCATGTTCTCCTTCAGAGAAACTAGGTTATATACATGACCACACATTCTCTTTCAGCCGAGTTCACTGGCCACATAGTTCACCGAGAACCTTTAGCAAAACGCATTCGCCTCTAGTAGAGTAGTGGAGTGAGTCTATCTTGTACGCATGCTGACATTATGACCTATAGCAGAGTGGTCCCCTACAGTAAATTAGTGTGAAGTGACAGAGAGAATTATTAGCAGGTTGAGCCTGTAACATCCGCATATTCTAATGAAGTTAGAGGTTGTCATTCACACCCACTTACTGCAGGTAGTAAGTCAAAAGTACAGCACAAGCAGAGTTTGGTGAGTCTGCAGTGATGTAGGAATATCATGGCAATAGAGGCAACAGCATTGGTACAACATTGGCAAGTGCGCAATGACAAGAAGAGAGATCATCACCCGGTAAAACATAGGTACTGTTGGTTTGCTACATGTCTGACAGTTGCACAAGCAAGACACGCACATTCAGGACTGAGGGTCAATGAACAGTGGTAGCTCGCTGGCTCAAAGTAAAGAAACCTCAAGAAATCACAATTGAACTTGTCAAGTGGTACAAACTAATCACCAAACCTACTGAGAGGCACAGAATGTGGGCCCAAAGCAACCCAATGCAGTTCTATTACCTTAAAATAACGGCTTCAAACTCATGGTACACTGACATATAGAGAATTAAGTCTCTGATATTTGAGGTTGGTGTGTGTGTGTGTGGGGGGGGGGGGGGGGGGGGGGGGGGGGGTTAGTGGGGTATTGTGTGTGTGGCTACTCATCTTACACTGGATCATCTTCCTTTGTCAATATTCTGGGCAAATTACTGAGTCAGCGCCAGTCAGAGGCTACATTCATTGTTTTTTTTTATGTCATCACATTACCAAAATTATTGGTTTTACCAAAAATATTTGCCAATTAACTACAAAAATACACATCTATAAAGTATTTTGATACAAAATACGAAGCCATTTGTTTCAACCCAATCAAATACAAATGACAAAATACTATTTTGTATTTGAAATTATGTAATACATGTATCATAAATACTGCCACTCCCTGGGAGTAGACATCACTTGTTCTGAGATACCATGTTTGGTTCAGGAAATATGATGCAAAATATGCTTAATTCAGTTATAGTGGAACATTTAATGGTTGCCACGGTGACCATTAGGGTTTTTTATAATGGTTGTATAGACCCTTTCATCAATAAAAACAAAAACAATTCTTGAACGTTTTATTTGGGCCCCAATCTACTTCCTCTGCATTAAGATAACATATGGAATGTTAAAAAGGAAGTCTTGTGGGGCCAACTATGATGCTGATAATGGAACTCTCTTGAAAGGGTCCATATCTGAAAATGTCCAAGGCTCCAAACTGTACAAGTTCACCAAGTTTCATGTGTTTATGAAAGAATTTGGCCTAATTATCATCCCCTGTACTATGAAAGTTCAGTTTTTGGCCGTTGATCTACTGTATGCACAAATAATTCCAATTTTGACAATGTTCCATCACTTGGATTTTCATGGACTTTTGGTATGTGATATGGGAAGGTTTCATGAACTGAATACAACAAAAATAATTTCTGTTGCAATTAGTTTTGGGTTGGGTGATTTTTTCTCACAGATTGCCTAGACTATAAATACAATAACCATAACTATAGCATAGGTTTTCATATACAAAGAATTTGCTTTGGTCTCAATGTGCATCACATACAGTAATTAAAATACATAAAATACAATAACACAATAAATAGACAACATGTTAGGACGAGACAGACAACCATAAGTAAAACACTGAGTAAAACACTGAGTTTACAAACAAACAAAAACAAAACAAAGCCACAAAGACACCAAGGCAGCCATTTGTGGTGCCTTGGCAACCACATAAATGACACACAAGACAAAAGATGCCGGATGGAGCGGCGTAATCGCCAGCGTACCCGTGACACCAACACATACAAGACAGACAACAAACAAATTAACAAATAATAAAAAGTAAAACATAAAAAAGAAAACAAAAGAAAAAAATCCATGTTACAGTAAATTAATCCAATTTGCATCTAACCAGCTGAGAAATATTATTCAGTTCAGTCCATCAATCTCTGGCTGGGTCGTGGTCGCAGAGAGTCGATGTGCTGTTAGAAGTAGGCTATTTGTTATATTCTTGTCCATGTTCCAAATCATATTGAGTGCAGCCTATGTTAAAGGGCTCTCTCACCAACCTGAGTTTAGTCAGTAGTGGGAATCAGATAACCTTGCAAGTCGCAAGCTCCTGTAGTCTCGTCTTTGTTGTCTTCATGATTTCCTTTTAAAATGTTCTTATATTAAAAGGAGAGACACAATAACATCTTGTCAGCTGGAATCAGCCACACTCTTTGTCTCTCTGCTGCCGCGCAAAATGGTGCATTTAGACATTGTACACAGTGAAACGCAGTTTGCAGTGAAGCTATTATTTATTGACTAAATCTAGGTACCCCCTCTGTCCTTTGGTGCCCTACGCACAGTGTGTGATGCGCGTGGTGGGAGCGGCGGCACTGTATGTGAAGGTGTACAGGTGTGTGTGAGAGCTGTGTGTTCATGGCAGTGAGTGGAATGGAAGGACGCTGCACGCAGAGGGAGCGTGGTAGAGTGGGGCCGAGCAGGGCTGAGTGACTGAGCGAGGTGGGGTTTTGGTGGAAGAGCACAGCATAGTGTGGGCTGGCCCATCTCCAGAGTGGATCCCAGCATAATTACAGGCTGCCAGAGGCTCTGACGCGACGCTGTACACATGATGCATGCTCACCTTTCCTCCAGAAACGCAGGCCAGAGCACGGCACTGTGTGCCCCGACTTCTGGCCATTTGCATTTACACCGCAAGGAATACCATCTCCTGGGTGGAAAAAACACATGGCGTGTGTCACAAAGAATCAGTGACCTTGGAAAGTTCCTTTTTTTTCTTGGAGGGAGTAACTTGGAATTGCATTCTTCCTTACCCCCAGATTTCATATAGTGGAGCCATTATAGGGTTATAAACAGCACTGCCTAATTTAGAGTTCCTCAGCGTTCCCTTGTCATGGCCAATCCCAGATGTGAGCTTTGAGAGGTACCATGCTGCAGTAATTTAGCAGCAGT